>NW_014558179.1:0-1861 GCF_001313825.1 Dinoponera quadriceps
ATCGAAAAAACGTGCTGAAAATAAATAGTACGGTAATTAACATAGCTTAACATAGCTTAACATATTAATACGTTAAATGCTTAAGTGATGGTAATCGATGAACAGATTTATGATATGCGATCACGTCGTATTTAATTAGAAATATTATAAAATATAATCAGTGAAGTATAATCATAAAATTAGTAACATGGCTCATAGAGAGCCGAAGAAACGAAGTAAAGCCATACACACGCACGCACGCACGCACGCACGCATATATATTAGATATACAAATAAGTTTCCGCCTTTTTCAAAAGATAGCTCCACCGACAAGATTACTTTGAAATCGTCAGATGTAAAACATCATATACAAAGTTTGGACACCTGGCAACAACATAACCTTAAAATACTATGGACTTTGTATTGGCAGTATACATTTTTTCGTTCGAAAATGTCGAGTTTTGTACCGAATAAGCGTCATTTGCGGAAAGTTTTGATTTATTTCTTTCATTTAAAGAAATCTGCTGCTGAGGCGCATCGGTCGCTTGTAGAAGTTTACGGTAATGATGCTTTAAGTGAAAGAAGTTGTCGTGAATGGTTTCAAAAGTTTAAAAACGGCGAGTTTGAAGTGGAAAATAAAGAACGCGAAGGAAGGCCAGTAAAGTTTGAAGACGCTGAGTTAGAGGCATTATTTGACCAAGACTCATGCCAAACGCAAGAGCAGCTCGCAGAAAACTTGAGAGTGACTCAACAAGCGATTTCAAACTGTCTCAAGACCATTGGTATGGTACAAAAGCAAGGAAATTGGGTTCCGCATGAACTCAAACCCATAGACGTCGAACGCCGTCTTTTCACGTGCGAACAACTTCTCCAAAGACAAAATCGGAAGGGTTTTTTTGCATCGAATAGTGACGGAAGATGAAAAGTGGATCCACTATGAAAACCAAAAGCGTAGGAAATCGTGGGTAAGCCCGACCATGCAACCAACTTCAACGGTCAAACCGAATATTCATGGCAAGAAGCTAATGATGTGCATCTGGTGGGATCAGCTCGAAGCAATCTATTACGAGCTACTCCAGCCTAACAAAACTATCACTGGAGAACGTTATCAACAGCAACTGATGCAATTAAGCCAAGAATTGAAGCTTAAACGCCCCCAATATGCCAAAAGACATGACAAAGTGATTTTTCAGCACGACAACGCCGGCCACATGTTGCAAAAGTCGTCAAGGATACTTTGGAAGCTTTACAATGGGATGTCTTACCCCACCCGCCGTATTCAACAGACATTACTCCTTCAGACTACTACTTGTTCCGGTCGATGGCTCACGCCCTGGTCGAGCAGCACTTCACTTCTTACGAAAAAGCCAAAAATTGGGTAGATTCATGGATAGCCTCAAAAGATAAAGAGTTTTTTCGACGTGGCATCCGAATGCTGCCAGAAAAATGGCAAAAAGTAGTAGCTAGTGACGGACAATATTTTGAATAAAATGTAACGTATATTTTTTTTACAATAAATCGATAATTTTTATTTAAAAAATGGTGGAAACTTATTTGTATTACCAATATATATGGTTAGCTTATGTAGAATAAGGATTTTGCCGAATATATATATACGAGGGCGGTTCAATAAGTACGCGTGTTAGAAATGAAGACACCATTNCAATATTCATAATTGGACTATGAACATCGCGCAAAGAATTATGGAACTAATATTTTAATAAAAGAATTTTAATAAAAGAAAGAATGTATTAAATATACGTCTTGCTAATTTAATTATATTGTAATGTATCGAAATGTATATATGTCGTTAAATAAATTATTATATTTCTTTTTTCCAGAACCTGTTCGTAAATATATAAGGTCTAGTAAATAGTAATCC
>NW_014558180.1:0-1295 GCF_001313825.1 Dinoponera quadriceps
CATGTTGCTAGAAGATGACCTACGTGAAGGACGGCCAAAAACTGCAACCACTCTGGAAACTATCGAAAAAGTGCATAATATCGTGTTGGACGATAGGCGAGTAAAGGTGTGTGAGATAGCTGAGGCCGTGGGCATATTGGAAGAAAGGGTGCGAAACATTTGCTGAATGCGGATGAAAAGCAAATGCGCAAACGACATTTGCAGGAATGTTTGGATCGATATAAGAGGGATCCGACCGATTTTGTACGGTGATTTGTCACCGTGGATGAGACATGGGTCCACTACTACACACCAGAAAATAAACAGCAGTCGAAGCAGTGGGTGGAAGCCAGTGGTTCAGCGCCAAAGAAAGCGAAGTTGATCGCATCTGCCGGAAAGGTCATGGCCAGTATGTTTTGGGATGCCAAAGGGATCCTGTTAATTGATTACCTCGAAAAAGGCAGAACAATTACAGGCGAACAATTACTCTAACCTTCTTGACCAGCTCGATGTCAAAATTCGCGAGAAGAGGCCTGGCATGAAGAAGAAAAAAATCCTCTTTCACCACGACAACGCGCCTGCACACAAAAGTGTGTTGGTAATGGGAAAACTGCGGGATTTGAGGTACGATTTGCTCGGCCATCCCCCTTATTCTCTTGATTTGGTACCCTCGGACTTCCATCTCTTCCCAAACCTGAAGAAATTTGTTTCTGGAAAGCGCTTCACGTCCAATGAAGAAGTTGAGAGGGCCTTAGATGAATATTTTAACAGTCTTCCAGAATCTCACTTTCGGGAAGGAATACTGATGTTGGAGAAACGCTGGACCAAGTGTGTTGAAGTCAAGGGAGATTATGTAAAAAAATAAAATCACTTTTTAACTGAAAATCACAGCCTTTCATTGTCAGGCCAAGAACTTTTCACCTTGCCCTCGTAATGTAATGTTATATGCATTTTAAAACTCTATACCTTTCAAAAGTCATCGTGTTATATTGAAAAAATAATATACGTGAAGAAAATTGGTACAAGATTATCAAGTAGCGATAAATGTTAANGGGCCTTAGATGAATATTTTAACAGTCTTCCAGAATCTCACTTTCGGGAAGGAATACTGATGTTGGAGAAACGCTGGACCAAGTGTGTTGAAGTCAAGGGAGATTATGTAAAAAAATAAAATCACTTTTTAACTGAAAATCACAGCCTTTCATTGTCAGGCCAAGAACTTTTCACCTTGCCCTCGTAATGTAATGTTATATGCATTTTAAAACTCTATACCTTTCAAAAGTCATCGTGTTATATTGAAAAAATAATATACGTGA
>NW_014558181.1:0-974 GCF_001313825.1 Dinoponera quadriceps
ATTGCATTTATTAGTACATATTTGAAAATATAAATAACATTTTTTTCCCCAAAAAAATTAAAATGACGGCTCCAGCCCTCACTGAATAAAGCCGTGTGCGGCCATAAGCAATGTGCGCTGCACACTCTACGGCCCTGCCAAGTGATCTGAAACAAAGAAACTAAAAATATTCTTAAAATAGATGAAATTCGGGAGGCCTTATAATTTTCCGATTTGTAAAAAACCCTTTTAAAAAGAAATGGCGGCCATTACGAAAAAGAAGACTCTCTTTTCCCGTTTTTTTGTTTTGCTTTAACGTTAAAAAAACAATAATAAACAATTTTTTTTAAACGCTTCCTGGCTTTAAAGGCCCCCTAAATTGAATAAGCTTTAATTTGAGCCGTCAAACATCGAAATCGGTTAAGTCGTTGAAGCGGAATCGTGTACGGCGCGCAATAAAAAGTTGTTTCAAGAAAAACGCGTCTAAAGTTTGAGGAAGAAAAAATCGTAAGTAATGTTTGTTTTTTGACACTTACATCTAATCAGCTATTCCAGCGCCATACAAGGTTCCTTCCTCATTCTCGAAGAGCATGTTTTGCTGCACTTGGGCGCTAATTTTTTCAATTCTGGCCTTTTTCATCAACTCTGACTGACTCGCGTTTGCTGACTTGACGCACTCTTCGTCAGTCTTCGCAGCGAAATTTCTGCTGTTTGTCCAGATTACGATTCCCAACGTCTGCATGGTTTTTAATATAAATGAATAGCCTTCATTAAAGATGCCGGAAGCTATGTATGCTGCTATTCTGATGGTTTGTTCGCCACAATGAAGGTGTTTGGGAAGTTTCCACAGACAAGCGTTGAAGCTTTCGTTATCATTTTGCGTGTTTCCACCTGTGCATCTTTGCAGCAAATCGTAAGAGAAAATGTCACATTACCGTCACATTTTTTACATTTTAAACACTGAGACAAAAAGGTGAAAACAGTCAGAAAATTTA
>NW_014558182.1:0-598 GCF_001313825.1 Dinoponera quadriceps
TGATAATTTTTATTTAAAAAACGGCGGAAACTTATTTGTATTACCAATAATTCTCCCCTTATTTTTTCTCTAACTTTAAGTGCGCAAAGTAAAAACGTAAAATATACAAACTTACATCATTTAAAAGAGTTTCTACAACCTGCTCAGTACGACCAGATACAAATACAAGTCTCGGCAAACCGTCTGATTCTCCGTTGTTGATTTTATTTTTAGGATTCGATTTCAACAGTACGTGACAATTTGCACCACCAAATCCGAAAGAATTAACACCAACGTAACCACTTTCCCAAGAAGTAGGTTCTGTGACAATCTTTAATCTACCTTCAATTATGGGAGTATGTTCTTTTCGCTGTGTTTTAAAGTGTACAGTTGGTGGAATTATACCTGTTTCCATCGCTATTAACACCTTCAAACCGTTTTGATATATTAATTATAACAGAAACAATAGAACCATAACTATAGATTGATTATGTTTAAAAATATATTTTAAACATTATTACATACACGTAGTTTAACTTTTAAAGCCACTGTTTAAAAAAATATATTCACATATATTCACATACATTTGCCACTTGACAGAGACCACTGGAAGGCTCCG
>NW_014558183.1:0-496 GCF_001313825.1 Dinoponera quadriceps
AATGGGTCACCGTGTACGGGGGCGTGCGTATATATTAAAAATTCTAAAAAGTATCTTCTTCAAACGTTCCCTCTTTGTTTGAATATAAACAAACCAAGTGAGCATACATTAAACGTTCCTCGAACGTTTATGTGCTGCTTGGGTAGAGAATGAATATTCAATAGATATAAAGAACAAAAAAAATAAATCAAGCTTAAAAAAACTAATATACATATTTAAACAAATATTTTAACTTCCTAATTAAAGTGCCATTCATACCGAGGATATTAAGACGTTTTAAGATCATCTTTGATGTGGAGAATCTCTCGATAACATTTGCCATCGTGAAGCAATGTTGCATTGACTCGCCATACACTAGGTTTGTTGAAGGCTTCGCACGATACACGTGTCCGTCGAGACGTCGATGCTAGCGTAGAAAAATCTAGATATTATCTGTAGAAATGAATATGTAACACCTATTCTAGTTTTCTAAGATATACTGTTGCGCATTAAATAC
>NW_014558184.1:0-1534 GCF_001313825.1 Dinoponera quadriceps
GACTCAACGGCCCCAAAGAGAATCTCTCTTACCCGTTGTTTATTAGTCAACGCTGATCTTGTTTACGACTCGTTGCTAAGAGAATCTGCTATATTTTCAGGGCGCTAAAGGCGCGGTCATCAAGACACGGCCGTAACAATATAGACAGTGTGTCAACTATAGTCTTGCGCCAAATTTCAGTGGGTCTGTGATATTTCAAATTTTGATATATCTTCAATTGCGCTAGATTCGCCTGTAGGTTACATTCTGAAAGTCGATTTAAACTATCCGTAACGTTTGCACGTCGATCCACTGTTCTGTCCGACCTGTGCAAACCACCCAGTAAAAGTCAATATAAGTTATTCGCAACATTATGTGATACGCAGCATTATATTATCCATTACTGCAACTTANAAATTGTTATCGTATCTTTATAACTCAATGTGAACAGTAAATATGTAGAGATGCTACGCGCTGAAGAAATAGAATGACGGAATAGAAAATAATATAACGCTCGATCTGAAGTCAACGATGAGATGATAAATCGGAGATTAAGATCGCACTAAGAGAGCGAACTGCAAACTCGTCTAATTTTGACGATACAATTCGAAATTCAGGNAAATGTTTGAAATCACGTATACGTGAAACTTTACCAACAAAATGGGACGGTAGGTATGGGGCTGAGGCAATGATGGCTAAACCGAATTTTTATAGTGGTAGCGTCTTTTCCGAAAATTTGGCTACCATTGATTTGCGAAAACTTGAAGTGAAACTCAGCAAATCAATCTGTGTGAATATGTGTGTTCTTGACATATCAAAGATTTGTTTGTATGAATTTCATCACGAATGCAGATCTCCTTTGTATCGCGAGAAATGTAAAATAATGTACACCAACACGGATAGTCTAACTTACTATATTCAATGCGATGACATCAACGAGCGTATGAAATATATAGCTAGATTCGATACAAGCGATTATTTTGCTGACAACGCGTACGGTATACCGCTTGTAAATATAAAAGTTCCGGTTTTGATGAAGGATGATAATAATTAAGCATTCATGACGTAATTCGTTGGACTTGATCGAAAATATACGTGCTTATAGTAGACGGTAAGAAAGGCATGAAAAGGGCGAAAGGTGTTAAGAGTAATGTCATAACGCGAACGATAACTTTCGACGATTACACGCAATGCTAGAGAGGAAGTCGAAAAGTATCGTCGACAATCATGTATAAGACCAACACAGCATATAGTCTACACAGTGTCCGAAACGAAAATCACTCTAAGTCCGTATGATGACAGGCGCTATATCATACCTGATTCGATCAACACAATACCATGGGAACATTATAAAATACCATTGTAAATAAAAACAATAAAGGAGTTTATACAGATATATTTGTAATTTCTCAACAGAGTAATTTTTAAAAATATTATAAAGATTGTATGTGATAATTAAAATAAATGATTACAGTAAATGATCTCTATTTATTCATGAGTTATATAAATTGTCGAATCCCAACCGTTTCGAGTAAACCTTATCATTCTTTTTCCG
>NW_014558185.1:0-304 GCF_001313825.1 Dinoponera quadriceps
CGGTTTTTTTTCCTCTTAATTCTTTAGGATTTACACCGGCATCAATAATCGCTTCGTAGGTATGTTCAAGCAACATTCTGCACATAGGATCAGTGGCGTGCGCTTCCGAAGATGTCATGTTGAAAAACTGCGCGTTGAACTTCTGTTAATGGTTAATAAGTCCCGATCGAGCAGGCATATCGTAATGAAGTGTTAAAATTCCGGACATTTACTTTATTATACTTAGTGTATAACCGATTGAATTTCTCAAAAGATACAGCAGAGGATTAATATTTTCACTTTTGAAATTTTATGCGAATAGTGG
>NW_014558186.1:0-1049 GCF_001313825.1 Dinoponera quadriceps
AGAAATATAATGCAATATATTATAGTTATTTGAAACAGGACTCCTGGTTTCGATTGCGATAGGAAACGTGTAAGTGGAGAGTGGGTGAGAGTAAGGGAGAGCTGTGAGAGATTGATACGGGAGAGAGTGAGGGAGAAGGGGAAGAAGAGTGGAGGAGGTGAGAAGGACAGAAAGAGAGAGGGAAGGAGAGGGAGAGAGGGATTAAGGGCTTGAAAGGAAATGAAGTCGGCAGGATAGAAAGTGAACTTAGGACAGAGAAAAGGAAAAGGAAANGCGGATGGGAAAGTTGGGAAAGAGTAGCAGAGTGGACAACTTAGAATGAAGAACAGAGTAAGATAAAAAGTCGACATAGTAGATCAGGAAATAATGGGTTAAGAATAAAGTGTCTAGGAATATAGAGTGTCGGAAAGTAAAGGGTCATGACAAAGAACAGGAAAAAGAAGAGTTAAAGAGGAGGTTGGCGAATGGAGGAGGAGGAGGAGAAGGTAGAAAAAAAGAAGTGTGGGAGAGATAGAATTTTTGTAAAAAAAAGAGAGAGAAAGTGGAGGGGAAGGGAAGAGGAGCAAAGAAAAGAAGTTAATATATTCAAAAAGAGCAGAAAAATAGGAAAGTTACCAACAAAATAGGGGGGAGAAGAGGAAAGATAACAGGGAAAGAAATATCAGTAATTAAGAGAATTAACCCTTAGCTGACACACGTCAAAATAATAACGTACGTGCTATAGGGGGTATTTTGGACCCAAGCGAGAAAAATGTGTATAATTGTTTTATTTATCAATATTGGGTCAAACCTCGACTAATACTAGGTGACGCCACAGAACAAAATTTAGCGCGCAGCTATGAAAAATTTGCGTTCAAAAACATTCTGGGGTACTTTTAACCTCGTGTGTCAGCTAAGGGTTAATTAAGGAAGATGTGAAAAAAGTGTGACCGAGGGAATGAGATTATTGGAAAAAATTCTAGGAGAAAGAATGATGGAGAGAATAGAAAAAGAAATAGAGAGAATAAAGAGAGAATGGAAAAGGAGAGAAAAAAGATGGAGAGAGGAAA
>NW_014558186.1:1057-3086 GCF_001313825.1 Dinoponera quadriceps
AAAGATAAAGAGAGGAAAGGGAAGAAATGGTAGAAAAGTTCAAAAAGGTGGAGGAAGGAATGAAGAGGGGGGAAAGAAAAGAGGAAGATGTAAATAGGGTGAGACGGAGAGAAAAGAAGAAAGAAGATGAAAGGAAGTGTGAGGACACGTTAGTAGAAAAGGTGTGAGAGATGGAAGTTACTCTGTAACTTCTCAGAGTAACTTGAGAAGTTACAGAGAAGATATTTAAGGTGAGTAATGGGAATAAAATGGAGACACCGGGACATACCAGGTGTAGAAGTATGAAACCGGAATTTCCTTATAGATGGTGCTAGCCATCAGTTTAGGGACCGTAAGACCGCTTCTGCAGCGCCATCGTCTCCTTCTAACAGCTGACGAAGATTTTGCACACACAACAACCCAAGTTCCATATATCGGTATATTTTTCTATAACCTTAAACATGTCGAGTTTTGTGCCAACGAACTACGATTTGCGGACAGCACCAGAGATAAATGTTAAAAAGACCAAAATCATGAGGTTTAAAAAAGAAGGAGGGAGAGAGAAAAAGAAAGACTGGAAATGGAAAGGGAAGTAATAGAAGAAGTAAAGGAAATGGAGTATTTGGGATTCAGCTTGCAAAAAATGGAGGATAAGAAAGTAGGAAAAAGAAAGAATGAAGAAAGCTGCAGCAGTAATGGGAAAAGTATGGAGGATAGAGAAGAAAAGTTTCGGAAAGATTGGAAAAAAAATTTAGTTGTTCGATAAGCTGATATGGACAGTAGAGAGATAGAAGGTGGAGATATAGGGAGGGAAAGAGAGGGAGAGGATTGAGAAGTTACAGAGAAGATATTTAAGGTGAGTAGTGGGAATAAAATGGAGACACCGGGATATACCAGGTGTAGAAGTATGAAACCGGAATTTCCCTATAGATGGTGCTAGCCATCAGTTTAGGGACCGTAAGACCGCTTCTGCAGCGCCATCGTCTCCTTCTAACAGCTGACGAAGATTTTCCACACACAACAACCCAAGTTCCATACACCGGTATATTTTTCTATAACCTTAAACATGTCGAGTTTTGTGCCAACAAACTACAATTTGCGGACAGCACTGGTTTTTTGTTATCATGTGAAGAAAACTGCTGCAGAATCGCACCGAATGCTCGTCGAAGCTTAAGGTAAACATACTCTTGGTAAAACACAGTGTATCGAGTGGTTCAAAAAATTCAATAGAAGTGATTTTGGCGTGAGAAATGAAGAGCTTAGGAAACTACCGAAAAGTTCGCAGACAACGAATTGCAAGCCTTATTGTATGAAGATGATACTCAAACTCAACAAGAACTCGCGGATAAATTGAATGTGACGCAGAAAGCTGTCTCAATTCGTTTGAAAGCCATGGGAAAGATTCAGAAAGTGGGAAAATGGGTTTTGCATGAACTGAATAAAAGACAGCAAGAAAATCGAAAAACCACTTATGAAACGCTGCTCGACAGATACAAAAGAAAGTCTATCGTAACATGACAAGTGATGAAAAATGAATATATTTTGAGAATCCTAAGCGTCAGAAATCATGGGTTAATCCAGGTNAGCAATCGCTTTGGAAAGAAGACAATGCTCTGTGTTTAGTAGGATCAGAAGAGTGTAATGTATTATGATCTGCTAAAACCTGGTGAAACCGTTAACACTGATCGCTACCAACAGCAAATGATCGATTTAAATCGAGCAGTGTGTGAAAAACGACCGGAATATGGAAAAAAGCAACACAAAGTCATTTTGCTCTATGATAATGCCCCATCACACACAGCAAAACGGAAACGATCGAGGCGTTCAGTTGGGAAATACTAATGCATGCGGCTTATTCTCCAGACTTGGCTCCGTCCGATTATCATCTATATCAATGGGACACGTTCTCGCTGAACAACGCTTCAATTCGTAAGAAAATGTACGAGAATGGCTCGATAGCTGGTTCGCTTCAAAAGAGGAAGTTTTTTTGACGTGGCATTGATAAACTGCCGGAGAGGTGGGAAAAATGTATAAATAGCAATGGACATTA
>NW_014558187.1:0-359 GCF_001313825.1 Dinoponera quadriceps
TAAAAACTATCTTGCTCCTCAAAATAATCATTAACTGCCGACATCACTTCTTCATCGTTGGAAAATCTTTGACCACTGAGCTATTTTTTAAAGTTTGGGAACAGAAAATAATCCGAGGGGGCCACATCTGGCGAATAGGGTGCATGAGGTAGCAATTTAAACTTTAATTCATTAATTTTGGCCATTGCAATAACGGATTTGTGAGCTGGTGCAATGTCTTGATGAAACAACACTTTCTTCTTAGCCAAATGCGGCCGTTTTTGCTTGATATCTTCGCTCAAACGTTGCAATAAGTTCGCATAATACTCGACGTTGATAGTTTTTTCTTTTTCAAGATAGTCAATGAAAATTATCCCACG
>NW_014558188.1:0-460 GCF_001313825.1 Dinoponera quadriceps
CGTTTGAGCTGCTTCACCGCGCTTTGACCACGATCGTTTTCGCACAATGGGTTGTTGACCCATTTCTCATCCCCAGTCACCATCCGTTTAAAAAATGGGTCGATTTCATTCCGTTTGATCAAGGCTTCGCAGATGGAAATTCGATCCATCATGTTTCTTTATGTTAATTAATGTGGTACCCAAACATCGAGCTTCTTTTTGAATCCAGCTTTGTGCAAATAGTTTAAAACTGTTTTACGGTCGATCTTTAGCTCTTGGGCGATGCTACGACTGTTAACATGCCGGTCGATTATTTCTGTGATTTTATCGACATTTTCGACGACGGGCCTACCTGTGCGAGGTGCATCTTTAACATCAAAAATACCTGAACGGAATCGACGAAACCAAAATTGCACATAATTGGCTGTTAGAGTATCGGCACCATAAACACCATTCACAATTACAATCGCCTGGCTTGCAT
>NW_014558189.1:0-978 GCF_001313825.1 Dinoponera quadriceps
TACGTGCAATTTTGATTTCGTCGATTCCGTTCAGGTATTTTTGATGTTAAAGATACACCTCGCACAGGTAGGCCCGTCGTCGAAAATGTCGATAAAATCAAAGAAATAATCGATCCGCACGTTAGCAGTCGTAGCATCGCCCAGGACCTAAAGATAGACCATAAAACAGTTTTAAACCATTTGCAGAAAGCTGGATTCAAAAAGAAGCTCGATGTTTGCGTGCCACACCAATTAACACAAAGAAACATGATGGATCGAATTTTCATCTGCGAAGCCTTAACCAAACGAATGAAATCGACCCATTTCTTAAACAGATGGTGACTGGGGATGAGAAATGGGTCACATACGACAACATTGTGCGAAAACGATTGTGGTCAAAGCGCAGTGAAGCAGCTTAAACGGTGGCCATACTAGGACTAACGGCCAGGAAGATTTTGCTGTGCATTTGGTGAGACTGGAAAGGAATCATTTATTATGAGTTGCTTCCATATGGCCAAACACTAAATTCGGAACTCTACTGTCAACAACTGGACCGTTTGAATCTAGCGATTGACCAGAAACGGCCAACAGGAGAGGTGTTGTGTTCCATCAGGACAACGCCAGGCCACACATGTCTATAGTGACTGGCCAGAAACTCCGGGAGCTTGGTTGGAAAGTTTTGATGCATCCACCATATAGTCCGGCACCAAGCGATTACCAGGTTTATCTTGCATTGCAAAACTTCCTTAGTGATAAGAAATTGGCATCAAGAGAAGATTGTGAAAATCGATTACTAGAGTTTTTCCTCAATAGGGACCAAGACTTCTAAGAAAGAGGCATTATGAAGCTACCTTTAAAATGGCAACAAATAATAAAACAAAACGGTGCATATTTGACCCAAATCGGCCAATCCGCAACATGTTAAATAAAGTCTTGAAGTTCACGTAAATATAATGGATTTCTTTTTCCCCAACCTAATATTACTTAAAAATATGGTGC
>NW_014558190.1:0-1356 GCF_001313825.1 Dinoponera quadriceps
TCCTTTCCCTGCGGGGGGACGGACTCGTTCGGGGCTAGGAATGTCCGAGGGAGAAAACTCGGACGCTGGCGTGTAAATCATTTCTCTGTGCGCGCGTGCACACACGCGCGACGGAGGAAAGTCCCTTCGCGAGTTATCGTCCGATTTCTCGCGCGGTTGTTATTTCATTCGTGCACGATGCGCATCGCCGCGGATATTATCGTTCGGTAATGAAGCGCGAAAATTGGTCGAGATCAAAGTCGGCGAATATGCAGCTGCGTATTAATTATTTAACGAAAAAGTTACCACCTACCCCCGCGAACGGAAGAATAGATTCCGGTGAATGAAAATTCAAATTTCGCGAGTTGAAATCACGTGGAAATTTAACGACGGATCTCCCGGCGAATAGCGTTAACGCGTCCCGTGCCGGAATTAATTTTACATAGCTTCTCCGCGGAAAAAAGAGTACTTGAAAATTTATTTGTGGGATGTAAAGTATACTTCGTAGAAATAAGTTTTATTTCTATGAAACCTTAACTTTAAGTAAGTACTCTTTGAATACAGCGCTTTTTCTTTCAGTGTGCTACATTCAAATAATGTAGCACACTGAAAAATAAAAAAATTACTCCAATACTCCTTAGCAAATATTTATTTGAATGCAGTACTTTTTTTTCTTTCAGTATGGNCCGGGGGGGAAAGGAGTACTTGAAAATTTATTTGTGGGATGTAAAGTATACTTCGTAGAAATAAGTTTTATTTCTATGAAACCTTAACTTTAAGTAAGTACTCTTTGAATACAGCGCTTTTTCTTTCAGTGTGCTACATTCAAATAATGTTTATTTAATTCAAATAAAAAAATTACTCCAATACGCCTTAGCAAATATTTATTTGAATGCAGTACTTTTTTTTCTTTTAGTATAAAAGAAACAACTGGTGTGGCCGAATTTTCTGTTGCCTGAGGGACTAAACGAAAACTCACTCGCGAAACGGCGTGACCAATGGCGTCGCGGTGAGAGAGCCACCCACACGAGAAACAATGATTCGTGCGCATCGACGCATGGGCAGAGGAGCACCGATGACAATGAGACGTTTAGGAAGGCCGGGGCATAGGCCGACGGACGCGCTTGCCTGGTAGTTCTGCCGTGGTAGTACGCGGCGTCGCGTGCCCCTACCGCCGCGCACGCACCACCGGGAGGAAAGAGTCGATAGAAAGCGATATTAGAGAGAGAGAGAGAGAGAGAGAGAGAGAGAGAGAGAGAGAGAGATAGCCTAATATTGTTATCAGCATGCGCTCGGTCTCGGGGAGGGAGTGAGGCGAAAACACGAGGCACGCGACGAAGACGAGAGATGGAGAGGAGAGGAAAGGAGGGAGAAAGA
>NW_014558191.1:0-3005 GCF_001313825.1 Dinoponera quadriceps
TCCTCGATTAAAAGCAGCCGACTATTTAGCGGAGCTCGAATTTAGTCGCAGGCGGTCCTTCCTTCTCTTTCTCTCTCTCTCTCTCTCTTTCTCTCTCTCTCTCTCTCTCCCTTTGGTCGAAAATTCTCGCGCTTTTTCCAAGCAGCGGGGAAATGGCGTGTTATATTGGCGCAGCGAAAACAACTCAATCGAATCGAGTTTTTAAACGTTGGCATTATTCTCGTCACGTGACGTACAGACACGTGATATCGTGGAGGACTTAGCATTAAAATTTCATGGATGTGCCTGATAACGATCTCTCCCGTATTCAAAGACAAATTCTCCTCCGAGAAAATGTCGGGATATTAATCATTTCCGAGGAGATTAAAGCGCTTTTGCATTGGAAGTCGTTAAAAATTGCAGACCGTGACTTGTAAAGCGCAATGAAATAATCAAACCTTGTTTCACTCATTGAGTTATATCTGACACTCTGGAATTTTGATGAGTCACGTTTTAACAGAAAGGCCCTTTTTTTCATGCGATGACCGTTGTAAAAGCCATAAAAATAATCGCGTTTCTCCGTTAAGAAATAAATTACTGAGGAAAGGTTTGGTTTCAAAGAGGCTCTAAAAAGAATTCACGAAGGAAACACTATAGCTCCATAAAAACAGAATCCCCCAAAGAATGAAAAACGAATGTCTGTTTTATGACATTCCTTGTTCCTCTTATGACCAACATATATACTGCATTCCGTTCTCCATCCCGTTCTTCCTGGCACCACATTGTATGCACAACCGTGTAAAATTCCTCTCAATGCAGAGATGCTATTCTTTCGAGCACTTTCACGTTCGTCTGTTTGAGCATTCTCTTTTATGATAGATCGCNAGCTCCATAAAAACAGAATCCCCCAAAGAATGAAAAACGAATGTCTGTTTTATGACATTCTTCGTTCCTCTTATGACCAACATATGTACTACATTCCGTTCTCCATCCCGTTCTTCCTGGCACCACATTATATGCACAACCGTGTAAAATTCCTCTCAATGCAGAGATGCTATTCTTTCGAGCAATTTCACGTTTGTCTGTTTGAGCATTCTTTTTTATGATAGATTGCGTTACATTTCTATGCCGATATAGGACCGCAGTGAATTATTTTCAACTTAGCGCATCATCGGTGCGTGATTGCAAGAAAGTCCACAAACGCGACACTTGTCGCGCGGCTTGTCTTCCACGTGCGCTTTCAACACGAAGTAGGAAAGACTAGAGATAGGTTGGAATCATTTTGTCTCCCCTAACTTTTGTTTTTCACAATTTTGAAATAACAAACATTGAAACTGAAGTTTGAACGAACTATCTAAGAACGTAATCAAATAAATTGTAAAATAAAACATTCGTCCCAATTGTCCCCCGTAATTTGGCAAACTCAATTTTCATACATATGGTATAAAGGCGCATCAGCTGGATTTCAATCAAAAGTTTGATTACCAAATGTTAAAGAAGAAAATAACCCAAGAGACGTGCGCAACGCGTTAGTACGGGACAATTCAGGCCGGTGCACAAAAACTCTTACGGCTCACTCGCTCATTTCGGCGATTTCATCGCCCGAGATCCCGGCTTATGAGTAATTCATAGCTTTTCGCATGACGCAAGCCGCGCGTGTTTCATGTCGCGAGCCTTTTCTCGATTATCGGGATGATCCCCGGGTCGCGTCGCATCTCTACCCNAAAGTTTGAACGAAATATCTAAGAATGTAATCAAATAAATTGTAAAATAAAACATTCGTCCCAATTGTCCCCCGTAATTTGGCAAACTCAATTTTCATACATATGGTATAAAGGCGCATCAGCTGGATTTCAATCAAAAGTTTGATTACCAAATGTTAAAGAAGAAAATAACCTAAGAGACGTGCGCAACGCATTAGTACGGGACAATTCAGGCCGGTGCACAAAAACTCTTATGGCTCACTTGCTCATTTCGGCGATTTCATTGCCCGAGATCCCGGCTTATGAGTAATTCATAGCTTTTCGCATGACGCAAACCGCGCGTGTTTCATGTCGCGAGCCTTTTCCCGATTATCTGGATGATCCCCGGGTCGCGTCGCATCTCTACCCTCATCGAGCTGCACGTTAATACCAATTAATTAACTGGGCATCTCCAAGCTTAACCCATTACTGGCCCTTAACCCATGGTCGTCGGCCTCGCGCACGTGTTCTCGAAACGCAACGCGCGCGTGTAATAATTGAACGCGCCCTTCAAAGCACGCGCGCGATCCCTCTGTGGCTCCCCGCGAAGTTCGCCAATCACCAACAAATTGGAACTGATACACTTCATTACGCCGCGGATCAACGTTATTTCGCGACCCGGGCCGTCAGCGTCATACCAATCTATTATCCGTCTTGCAAATCTATTATCCGCGTTACATAGTTCGCGGAAAGCGGCACTACGTGTTTAATCAAGAATATGCGAAACTCCGCCTAACGCAGCCGTGAACGTCTCTCGCTCGTAAAATCCACGCCGCGCCGATTCAGAAGCGAGAAACACGGAGCACCAGAAGATCGACGTATTAATAAGCGAACGTAAACACGCGAAATTGCAATTTGTTAATAATAACGTTAATTAGTTTAACGGCGTAAATATATTACTATCATTATACGTTTGAATATACGGAAAATACGGAAATCCGGTTAATAATGGTATTACCATAATAATAATCGCTATTTTCTCATTACATCTACACACCTACTCTCTTACGTTGTAATATCGCGTTTCCGACGTGTGTAACGTAGGTACATACATGTGCGTGGGTGTACGTGTGATAACGATGTGTATAGCACCGATGGCGTGCAATTTTGCCGCACTTTTCTGGAGGCTATATTTAAGCGTTTATTAATCGAAACCCAATCACAATCCGTCGATTTGTTTAGCAGACGCTCGAGCGGTTTTTTTTTCATTCCACCACCGCGGAAAATGGGAACGTGCATACGCGCAGACGATCGCTCATCCCGAGCGGCCTAAACGCAGCCGTT
>NW_014558192.1:0-3260 GCF_001313825.1 Dinoponera quadriceps
TCTTTGTAATGCGAAGACCGTGACGCGTGCACTGCTGCAGGTTGCGATAATGAATAACATAACGCTGCTTATCGTATAAGGTTGCCAATAACTTATCGTGTCTTTTACCGGATGGTTTGGCGCTCGTTGGACAAAACGGTAGGTTAGCGTGAGCGTCGTGCAAATGTTGCGGATATTCCAGATCGACCTCGAGAATATAACCTATGGGTGAATCGACAGCGATTGAAGATACATCAAATGTTGAAACATCTGTGACCCATTGAAATTCGGCGTGAGGCAGCGGTTGACACATTGTCCAACCGTACAGATTGTTAACGTCAAAGTACATCAAGTACGACGATGGTCTCGATGGATCGTAAGACTGCATGTACTTGTTGTACTTTGNAAACATTGACTGAGACCGCTGCGTATACCACGTTCGATGAACATGACCATATCGATATCAGTGAACAATTCAAAATTTATGCCGGTATGTTTTAACATAGCATCCCAAGTGAAACCCGGTAAAGTATAATAATGTGCAGGATCTATTCCGTAACTTTTAATGCAACAATCCCGGAAATTTTCAAAAATATCGGCTAATAATAAAACATCAGTCTTCAGATATAAATCGCTGTATTCACCCAAGGTTTCAATAGAAAATCGTTGCCAGACGTTCGCAGCGTGCGCGTAATTGCTCTCTGATACCGTATTACCCGTCAACGAACTATAAAACGATTCTCACGGTGGTAAACACGGATCCTGCAGCTTGTCCGGGCAATCAAGGTCTTCATATGGAAAAACACCTTTTCGCGTCAATAAAACGAGATCGGATATATTTGAAAATGTGAACTGTAAAATTGTTAATTTTTCTTTGCTCAGAAAAGATGCTAATTTTTCGAGACTGGTAATTAGAAATTTGTATGAATCAATGAATCGTAACTGTATGCAATTTCGTGAATCAGATTTTTTTGCTGTATCTCCCACATACTTTGTAAATGATATATATTTTTCTTTTGTTATCGGCAGCACGTTGACCGAGTTTTCAAATGCATTTGCTATTTCCATGATAATAAAATGTGAATCGTAGCCGGATAAATTATGGAAAACTATTGGAATGTAATATGAATGTTTATAATTTAAATTGCACTTTGAATGTGCGGGACCTCTGTACCGTCCGGTGAGATGGCAATGATCGCGTACGCGTGTATCCTCTTTCTCGATCTCTTTCTCGCACACGTGACAGTACGTTGCACTATTAAATGTTTCCAACTGTTCGTTTGATAAAGTTTCCATGAGAACATTTGTTGATAAGACTAATTTTAAGCGGTGCGCTAACTCTTCGAGTTGCTTGACGAACCACGAGACGCAATCACTATCGCGACGGCTTCGAAAATACGATAATGATGGCACCCCGCACGCATCGGATTGTACTTGTTCACATTGATTGTTAGGTTGAGTATTCGCGACAATGCCCATTCGCTATCACGTTCCTGAAATTCTTCTAAAGATGCTAAAGTGGGCTCGATAACACGTCGCTCATACCACTCTTCGAGATGCGCGGAAGAGTTCAAAGTTTTTTGTGGTAATACTTTTATTCGCGCGTTTATCACTCGTGGCAAACTTACCGTTAAATACGGTGTTCACTTTCACACTTGCGTGTCTCTCCCTAGCGTTTTGCACATGTTCAAGCACTATGTCCTTCGCACTCTGGAGAAATCGAGGAGGTTCGATAAAATTTACATTTATAACCGCACCAGTTAATACGCGGCTATTGAAAGTAGTGTCTATTTCACGCCACAAGAGTCCAGCATTTGAATGTCCGGCGCCTGTATGTACAAAACGCGTAGGCAATGAATGTTTTAGTCCTTCGAATCGTGCAATTCGAGGGATCAACGATTGTTGAACACCGATCGATAATCTCGGTCGTTTCGCTCGACTATGTCCTTCCAACGACTCGAGGCATTCGTCACACCGTTCCTCCCACACGTTGTATTCGTCTCGCAAACTCAATCGAGCAGATTGATCCCACAGTTCACGTTTAGTTAGCACGAGTTCTTTCATTTTTTCATTAAAACACTGTCAAAATTATCTTTCAGGTTTTTATAGCCGATTAAAGCAAATAGTCTTCACATGTGTTTGTATACGCTTGTATGCATACAGGACACAAATTGCGCGGAAGTATTTGAAAGAGTGATCCATTGCAATTCGAGCAAAATTTTTTCTTTATCGCATCGTGTCTTTCAATCAGATGCTTCCGAACGGCATACATGTGTGTGAATAAGCCTGTCAGTCGCACCATATATGAAGCACAGAACGCTGCACGGCCGCCGCCGCCTCCTGTAGTGTAAAAAAAATAGATGCAACACATTTTTATTTGTCCACTCAGCGCATTGATTTCCGCATTACACATCGCTTTAACCTCGTTTTCCCTAAAGTCATCACTACAGTCACTGAGAACATCACTATCGTCTGTAAGAATATGGCCATCATCGGATGTATCGGATAAATCCATTATTGCTTCAAAATCATTGTCCGCTTCAACATCATTGTCTATTTCAACATCATTGTCCACATTATTGTCCACATCAACATCATTGTTCACTTCCATTTTTTAGAATCTTCTAAAAAAAAATTTCTAAAATCTTCTAAAATCTTCTAAAAGACTTCTCACACAACTTTTCTCATTATTTAACTCTTTTTTTACCGATCACTGCACAATGCCTTCGCTTGAACAACCTACTATGATTATTCGCTTTTTAATATACCGACATTGACTGGCACAAACTGACTGGCACAAACTGGCTGTGCGTTCCTGCCTTATATTTCCTCTTTTAATGTGAAAAAATAGTTGGGGTGATAGACTCTGAGGATATCGCCGACCCATCTGGGAAAAAACTTACAATGTGCTCTGATGACGAATCCAAGTATCTCCATAAGCGCTTAGCGAAGGTTTGCGACAAAAAAGATTTTCGATAAAAAAGGTTTTCGACAGCAGTTTCGATAAAAAAGGTTTTACCAGCCTTCTTCGTAACAAACCTATGCATACATCCTCTGATAACGAATCCATTAGCGCTTAGCGAAGGTTTCCGACAGCAGTTGCGATAAAAAAAGTTTTCGGCAACAGTTTCAATAAAAAAGGTTTTACCAGCCTTCTTCGTAACAAACCTATGCATACATCCTTTTATAACGAATCCCTTAGCGCTTAACGTGTACGCAACATGTAGCAACGTGTCGAAAAAATAATAACCTTTAAAAATTGATTTTTTCAAATAAATATA
>NW_014558193.1:0-491 GCF_001313825.1 Dinoponera quadriceps
CCTATTCCAAAAAATTGCCTATTTCAAAGAATCTAACAAAATTAAATGCGCGGACGTATTCCGAATGTTGATTGTGGCATATGGTGAAGCTACCTTGGACCAAAATAGCGTTTATCGGTGGTACAAAATGTTCTCAGAGGGCCGAGAAGATGTAAACAACAAAGAGCGTGCCGGACGCCCGAGCACGTCAACAACAGACGAAAACATTGATGAAGTGAAGAACATAGTATTAGCCAATCGTCGAATCACCGTTAGAGAAGTTTCTGAGGACTTAAACATATCGATTGGCTCGTGCCATTCGATTTTTACTAATGATTTGGGCATGAGACGGGTCGCCGCGAAATTCGTACCAACGCCCCACACATCGTTGTTTGTGCGCGAATTTTTGGCCAAAAACAACACACTAATGATGCCGCAGCCACCGTATTCCCCAGACCTGGCCCCCTGTGACTTTTTCTTGTTCCCGAAACTGAAGAGGCACATGAAAGGAC
>NW_014558193.1:596-998 GCF_001313825.1 Dinoponera quadriceps
GGATTACTTTGAAGGAGACAAAATAGATATTCATTAATAAATAAATTATTTTCGAAAAAACACAAAATTCGCGATACTTTTTGAACAGACCTAGTATATCACAAAAGCTTAATATATGTTGAATTAACATTTATTTAGATTTTATTGTTATATTAACATATATTTAATAAAAACGCAAATATTCGGCTATATTTAAACATTTCAATATTCTATGCAGAGAGACATAGAAAACGTTGCATTCGTTTAATGTTAGTGTCACATACAATTAGACGACGTTATACAAATGGTTAGTCCATACATACACACACACACATATATTGGTTTCAAATTATCTTATGTAATATGAAGGAAACACACATATCTGCATAAACGTACATATATACACATAACAGAGAGAGAAAG
>NW_014558194.1:0-220 GCF_001313825.1 Dinoponera quadriceps
ACATGGTCGGGAACAATTTGCTGCATTGTTTGTGCATTTCTTGCCATTTCGATGTTTCTTCCATCTTTCGTTTCCGTTTTGCCTGCAAAATCAATAAATTATATGTCATAACATGCTAAGAAAAGAATGCAGTAAATGATATAAGTGATTTAAACGTTTCATCATTTGAAGGACGACGTTTCGTTTTTTACTTTCTATCATCGCGTGTATATAAAATCGC
>NW_014558195.1:0-1459 GCF_001313825.1 Dinoponera quadriceps
ACTGTTGTACATAGAGACAAGTTCGAAGTTTAGGGTTTAATATATTGATGTCTGTTGCTAGGTACAAGCTAGTAAACAGCTATAATATACTTGTAGATTAGACCACTCTGAACGAAAACATTTTGTGCCATTTTGAAAATAACGGGCGAATTTTTTAGTTATTAATTAAAAACTCCCCATACATAGCTATTTTCAATCATTAACCGTTTGAGTCCCAAGCAGCGCGATCGCGCTGTTGAGATTTTATATCGAGAAAACCCAGCACATTTCGAGCATTGTGGACAACTGACGGTGCGTTACCGATTGTCGAAGTCGCAAGCTCAGATTTACTGACGCAAGTACATCACACATCTCCTTTTAATGTAAATAGTACATTTTACAATATGTAGAATAATACTATAATAATGCAATAATACATTCGAAAATAAAAATTTTTATATGTGACGTACGTGTGATGTACGTAAATGTGACGGAGCGTTGAAGAAAAGACGAGAATCACGTTACCTAACACATATAAGAAGCGCTATCGCGCCGCTTGGTATTTCTCGACATAAAATAAAACAAGCGCTATTGCGCTGCTTGGGTCTTTTCGTACTCATTTAGTAATAGCGCGGTTGCGCTGTTTAGGATTCTTCGACAGTGTTTTTTCAATACCCCTCGGGACACAAACGGTTAATAATTCGAAATTTTGCACGTTGCTGGCAAAACGGTAACGGACATTCTGTTTATATTGACTAAACTACAAGTGTGTTACGTATGGCACTGTTACATCAGACGCTCTGCACAAGCATAAATTTCAAGAATATTATTGTATCGTTAAGGTGAATGTCATCATGCCATGTGTCGCGGTTGGCGCGATCAAAATACGAAATGAGTGAATTTGATGGTTGATTTTTAGAGAAAGTAAGAGGGGGAAAAGTACATTTTAGAGTAATTCTTTCTACCAAAAGAAATATATAGCGTAAAAGTTTAAGTTGACATTTATAATATGTAAATTTTATTAAGTTAATTAATTTGGAATGAATAAATATTGATTGACGTAATAAAATCAAATAAAAGGAAGTAGACGATTACGTAAATTCTCTGTATGTATGAAATAGTAGCCTGTGTGTCGCATATATTTAACTAACGTCATTATTCTTCTGTTGAATTTAAATATTGATGAGCATTGTCAATGTCTGATTATCATACTTGTCTGTCGTTATATTTGTATTTGGAAATATTTTACGTAACTGCAATATGGAATTCTCATTGTGTATTACTTTTAGCGGGCATTGGAAATTTTAGCGACCAACTTACCTGTGCAAGCGTGACAGTCGCAAGTCAACAGTCATAAGTATAATTAGTATGATAAGGCACCTCCGTTATTAGCGTCAACATATGTAACACATCGATTCCTTATTACCAGTGCCACAAATGTACCAGCGCCACACATGTGCAATATATGTTAAAATACTAA
>NW_014558196.1:0-1661 GCF_001313825.1 Dinoponera quadriceps
CAAGTTGTCTATTACAAGTAACATATCTTCCCGAACTCGTACCAACGCACATACAAGAGGGATGCTAAAAACGATCTTCACTATAACAAAAATGATGGTAACGCGAAGATCGGAAGCGAAATAATTTTTAGCGATTTCAACGCTTTTAGTCCATGGACCGATTTCTTCCAAACCAAAACGGTTCAGTTCGACTGCCCATACAAAATCTAATTAAATTTCAACATTGGATAAGTTAGGAATGTTGGAAGGCTCAGTGTCATATATAACAGGTGCACGCATTAACGGGGCTACTTATAAATTTAGTATATATCATATAAAATCACGTTTCACTATATTTATTTCACACACCTGAATAATAAATGTTAATTTTAAACAAAATTAGAGTAAGGATATATGTATCCTCTAATATCATAAATGTTAATTTTAAACAAAATTAACCTTTCATTTATATATATTCGTATGTATATATTAGATAAACCGAAAAGTAATTAAAATTTTTTCGATATGTTCATTCACAGTCAGTTTGTGTGGAGACACGGTCCAGTAAACACGAATGTTTCGTTGCTACGGTCAAGCTTGGTTGTAAATTCTATTTTTCGGTTAAAAAATGTTTGCTCTAGTAAGGAGGAAAGATGTCAAGGCCAACAATAGAATAAGGACATTTACGTCATTGTATGCTAATACTGTTCGATCAAGGATTGAAGGCGAACGAAGCAGTGAAAAAAATTAACTACGCTTACGGCGATGTTCTAAAACTAAACAAGTATTATAGATGGTTTAAAAAGTTTAAAAATGGAAATAGGAATTTCGAAGATGTTGAAAGAAAAGGACGACCTCAAAAATTAGATGATGATATCCTGAGGGCGATGGTGGATTCAGATCCTCGTCAAACTATTAGGGAATTATCATTGAAGATCGGCTGTCCATGGTCTACAGTTCAGGATCATCTTCATCGCATAGGAAAAGTGTATAGGCAAGGAATTTGGGTTCCTCATGAATTGACAGAGACGACACTCGATCAACGGCGTATAATCTGCGCGTCTCTTTTGTCTCGGTATGAAACCGATCCGTTTTTGCGACGAATTGTAACTGGAGATGAGAAGTGGGTGCTATACAATAATCCTGTATGAAAAAAACAATGGCTTTCTCCCAGAGACGGACCTAATCCGACACCTAAACTATCACTAACAATAAAGAACTTTTTTGTTTGTGTGTGGTGCGATTTTTCAGGAATCATACACTATGAATTGCTTGAACCTGGTCAGACCGTTACAGCGACAGTGTATTGTGAACAACTCTAGCGAATGAAGCAAGAGCTCTTAAAAAAATGATCTGTTTTTGTCAATTACAAAAAAAGAATCCTTCAACACGATAACGCGAGGCCTCATGCTACAAAAATAACACAGGAAAAAATTAAGGAGATTGGATTGGAACTTTTACCTCATCCACCTTATTCACCAGATCTCGCGCCGCCGGATTACCACCTTTTCAGATCGTTAGAGCATACATTAAGAGGTAAAAACTTTAACAATGTTGAAGAAGTGAAAATGCACTTGGAAAAGTTTTTCAATGCAAAATCGAAGGACTTTTTTAAAAAGGAATCGAACAACCGCCTATACGCTGGCAAAAGGTATTAAGAAATGATGGAAATTATTTTGTTA
>NW_014558197.1:0-440 GCF_001313825.1 Dinoponera quadriceps
GGTGCAATTTAACGAATGCAGGGTAAACACTCACATAATTTGAAATTATATTTATGATCCTTTCGCTCGCAGCTCTTAACGCTCTTGTTAATAATGATCATTAAGATAATAGGCTTTTGAATTCAAATTATTATATATCTTTTTTAGGTCATTTACGGACACTATACTTGTAACTAGCCACAAGCTAGCTAAGATATTAGTTAAATTATAATATAATTGATATGTCTAGGGTCACACCTATTGGTTGACCGCAGGGTTTAAAATATGAGTAACAGCAATAAATTTGCATATCAGGTTACTAGCACAAATGGTTTAGTTTAGTTTCCCACCAAGCTATTTTTGTCTCGGAGTCGCGTTGTTTCAGTATTCACATGTTGACTAAGTGTGTAGCCATAGCTTTTGTGCAAAACTTTAGATCTCATCTCTAACAAAATTGAGTC
>NW_014558198.1:0-1474 GCF_001313825.1 Dinoponera quadriceps
AGCTCTCTACTTTGCCTTCCTTATAACATGGCGGAAGTACAAGGTCACTCGCGAGCTGATGTTTCTGATATGTCCCTTCTCCTTCGCTTCTTATACGAAGAAAATTGCTCGCGCCTACGACGCCCCGATGGCTGTCTACGACGTATGCGTATTCTGGTTGGTGATCGTGCTGGCAGTCTTGCCTCTACTGATTGGTACCGATTGCGACGACCTCCCTGCCGAAACCTCCGAGCAACGACTCTTGGATCCACATCTTTGGGACGAACCCAAAGAGTGGCAGTATCTGCTGTGTCTCCTGCGCGCCATCTTCCTGAAATCGGGCTTCTTGCACAGCAAGCCGAAGTTGACTGCAACGATGCTGCTTATCCTGCAGGCACCCTGACCATCTACGACTGGACAAGCGATGCAGCTGTTCAAAGGTGTCAACAGCTCAAATATCACAGCAACATGGCGCAGCTGAAGTGGTGTAAAAGAGTAGAGGATTTCTTTGGATTTGATGAAATTTCTTGAATCGAGACCAATCTGTTTGGTTCCCTAAATATATTCACATCAAATAACGCGTATCTTTTCATCCAAACGTTACAACGGTTGTCACAAGCAATAAATTACTTGAAAAAAGTAACACTGTGCGTTAGAAAAATACTGAAGAGATTTCTTTTTGTTTCAGTGGAACANATGCTGTTTCTTCTGTCAAACAATACCTTAATGAAACAACATTTTGTTTCAAGCAAAATGACGTTTGATATTAAATTATATTGTTTTGTATTAAACAAACTCAAACAAACATGCACGCTAAATCTAAAGAAACCTTTTCCTCTGTGTGAAAAAACTTTTGTCCACGGATAGGTTCCTAAAAATCAATTTGCAATGCCGAAATTCATCAATTTCATATCAGCACAATTATTTTTATTGTAACCGAAACATCAGAAAATTTTTTACAGTTTCTACAGTTTTTGTTTTGACTGTAAATAGCTAATCTTCCTCCACCGGATTGTTTTTCGTCTCTTCTCTNCTCCGCAATTCACTCTGCGGCTCATTCATTTCTCTCCCTAATTCGGTAGTATCGTGATAGCCTTCTGTTCTATCTTTTTCTTTGGTTGTCGTTATATAACACAGTCGGATTTGCTTTTACATATATAATGTCATATATCAATTACATCATATATATATAAAAAGGATGATGAATAAAATTTCTGCCTAAAAAGTGTAATGTAAATTATGCCTTTTAGGTCGCCGAATATAATTATAACTAATGGAAAAGTGATTAAAATTCATTATAAAAGAATCATAGTAAGTCACTTTTAACGCGGTTAGTGACGACGGATTATTTAATTACTTGTTTTATAATTTAATTTTGTAACTTTTTTCAATGAAAACTTAGGAAACATTTCGAAAATGTGAAATGTTAAATCCAATGTGACAATGTGGTATAAAAATAAAAAGAGTTAGCTGATCGTTCAAAGAATCTTTCAAG
>NW_014558199.1:0-4802 GCF_001313825.1 Dinoponera quadriceps
GGCGGAGTCTGGTCCCGATGTCACGGCGGAGCGGTCTTTTATACCGCGAGAACGCCGTATTTCCGACACGTGCTTAACAACAACAACAAACGTTGTTGTCTCCGTGAGCACGTGTCGGTCGCGTGCTTTGCGCGTGTAAAGTTTACGTGGCGCAATGCGCCGTTTGACGGCCGACGGATCGGTCGGCCGTGGTGTCTGCCGGGGGGAACGCATCGTTACACTATCGATAATGTTTTTTAAATGTGTCAAAAACGAATAAATATTAAAAAATTGTGATATTTAGAGAATATTTCATAGAATTATTTAAAAAAAGTATTATTTGTATTATTATATACTGACCGTCTCATGATTTTATAATATTCTGGTATAAAACTTTGATATCTAATGCTAAACATATAAAAACATTCGATATCTGTCGCAAGGTCGCAACTAAAAGACGGTCTACCCTTAAAACTGTGAGTTAAAATTTTCATATATGGCGGCGGTATGAACGATATCAAAGTTTGTGGCAAGTTATCTTTTAAATAGTCAAAACTTAAAATAAATCGGCTTTGTGTTTATTGAGAAGTGACCAAGGTAAAGAATTCCAACATATTTTGGTGCAAAAGTCATTATCTCCGATCATCAACGAGATTAACTGTAAACCAGATTGTTTTTATTTACATTTAATTGCCAGGAACTAATTATACTGATCAACAAAGTTTCTATGACAAAACCTACGTATTGTGTTTTCCCGTTAACTTTATTTTTCATGTCTGATATTCATAAAAATCATTATTTTTGTATAGTTTGTTGCGACCAAACCCATCTTGCGATGTAAAAGTGATATGAAAACAGTGAAACATCTTGAGATGTAAAAGTGAAGTGTGAAAGAAAATTCTTAAACCATCTCGTGACGTAAAAATAATGCGAAAAAGTATGCCTATAGTCCATCTTATGATGTAAAAGAGATTGGAGGAAAATAAAGTAGATACTCTTATTAAAAATGAGGTCCTGATAAATATTTCAACAACAAAAAAGTATACATGCTACACAGTTTTGATATTTTTCTATTCAGTGGACAAAAATGATTAATAATCATCTCATTTGGTTTATATTACTAGACATTTTTACTTGTTGACTAGTGTTATTAGTTGATAACGTGGAATTTTCGATACGTACAACGAGACAACAGCTTATTGTGAGTGGAAAATGTTTTAAGAAATGGAAAAGCTGTAAAAACCAGTAAATGTACTTAATTATATTGTCGCGCAGAAGAAAGAAAGTGAAATTCAAAGATTTGTAAAAGAAATAGTTCGCAATCGTTTCGATTACAAAGCAACGGCATGTGTTATTCATTATTCCCATTGCGTTATCTTATAAATATAACTAGGTCTATTGATTATAACAAACCTTTCAATGCTTCTCCACATCTATTCTTGGGTCGTTTTTAATTCTTTTGATCAAACTTTTTGCTATATAAGGCATATCATCGGACATAGCACCACTTTCAGCGACATTCAATTGCGATGAATCATGAGTCAACGAATCTCCCAATATATAGCCAATCAAATTGTTGTTGAATTCTTATATGTTGAAAATTTTTAAGTGACTGCACACATACACACACGCACGCGCGCGCACACACACACGCACGCACACACGTACACACACAAATACACATTGTCGTTTAATATATTTCATAATTAAAGAGTCGTTTCTCTCAAATGTATAAATGTCGATGAATATGCAAGTTGAGTGGGGATTCATGCACGACAGAAAGAAAGATATAAAGCAAAATAACCCATCACATTCTCAACCATCACTCGCTTATCACGTTCTATTTATTCAGAAACTCCAGTAGTTTGGGATAATATTGATTGCTTTGTTGCTAAATTTATTTTCAGGATATAACGTTAATAGCGCGAGATAAATAAGCTAACGATTACGTAAGAAAAAATACGATTCCGAAAAAAAATGGTGAATGATTCAACCTTAAAGATATTTGGAAGAGTCACATATTGCTTCCATGTGCCTTGACCTCCGCTAAGCGCTGTAACTCCTTTGTTTTCTAGTATTATTTGAAACAGAATGTTTGCGAAAATCCCAGCTCCAGCCGTCTGCGAGCCGCCCATCTCGGCAATAACATAGATATTGCCCGGCCTTCATTTATGTATCGAATCCAATATTTTTTGCGACCTGCTACCTGAAATATTCATCACTAAAATATATTCTGCATATACAAAATATCACCTGCCTCAATNTCGTCCATTGCGGCAATAACATAGATATTGCCTGGCCTTAATTTATGTATCAAATCCAATATTTCTTGCGACCTGCTACCTGAAATATTCACCACTGAAATATATTCTGCATATACAAAATATCACCTGCCTCAACGAGTACGTTACAAGAAAATAGTATATGGTCGGGAACAATTGTTTGTGCCTTTCTCGCTATTTTAATGCTTCTTCCATTTTCCGTTCCTGTTTTTCCTGCAAAATCAACAAATCACATGTCGTAGCATGCTAAGAAAAGAACACAGTAAATGATAGAAATGATTTAAACGTCTCATTATTTTAAGGATGACATTTAATTTTTTACGCTATAAAATCACGAGTCAATGAATAACAATTTTTGCTCGAGCTGAGCAGGAAATAAATAAAGAAGAGGGAATCAAATGAAAAAATATCACTTTGCGAAATAAGGAAAATGTTAGAAATAATATAAACCAAGATATAATTCGATATGTACGTTCAATTATATTGGATAGAATAATGAATTATGTAAGATAATAATTATGTAAAGAAGAGCGAGTAATGAGGTAGGAAGAAACTGCGAAGATGCGTATTATATTCGTTTATTGCACGGGCGAGAAAATCACTTCTTCTAGAGAACCTTTAATAATAAAGACATTAGAACATCACATTTTTTTCTCTTATCTAGTTACTTTGTGAACAAATACAACGTACAAAAGTTGTTAAATCAATAGTGTTCAATGAGAGGAAACGGTCTTGTAGTCAATCATTCTTTTTTTAACCATGGTAAGAATTGATTTATAATCAAATAGAAACTTCTGATACCAATCCGATAGGCATGATTGCAGGTATTAACACATTAACAATTATACAAAATATTTTTCATAAGTACTCTATATAATTTCTCTTATATATAAAAAGGTTATCTCTGAGCCATCTGAATCATCTGGTCATTATGTTTGTCGCAACACAAAAAAACAATAATAAAGTGATGCAAAAGAAAAATAAAGGAAAGTAACGAGAAAGGATATAAAGTCTATTTTACAAGACCGTATATACCACATTTGCAAGAAGATTTATAAGTATTAAAAAAAAGTAATAGAATAAATGCCTATTGTTGTAAACATAACGATGAGACATGTCGATGACCATAAACGAAGGCCACGGCTCGAATTACCAAACGTCGCTTTGCGGAAATGTAACCCTGCATTCTGGCAAAGGAAATATCGAAATCAGGATGGTCAGCGTCCACACTCAAATGACGCTGACACATCAAAATCGTCCCCTCTGATTTAGACATAGGAAGAAGATAAAAGGGGACGTGATACCGGCGCGAGAGGCGAGTCTAGACTCTCAACTCTGGGGAACCGACACGCTGTCGGTCACACCAGAAATATTGTATCGGGCGGCCAACGTAATAAAGACAAGTTCATTTTTTCAACAAGAGATAATTTATTTGACACCGAGCATCACCAACGCCTCCTGCTCTATCGCGTTGTGAATGACACCCCACAATATTCACCACTATTCGACCCGCACAACACTATAAAAAGTAAATAAATAATTTCTTAAAGAACATTCAATGACCAATTTCGTCATTATCTAATATATCGTCCAGTCTCTGTTATTTATTATAGCCTGACAACTTTAGGCGTGCAACTTTGTTTTTGTAGCGCAGCTGAAAGAAAGCGATCTCCATATTTGTCAAATTTGATAGCATAATTGTATCAGATTAAATATATGTTTTCTTTTTATAAACACCAAACGTTGTCTGTTGCATTCGCATTAGCAGACTGTGCCGACCAGTCCGAAGACGTGATGCCACTTGATACAAGGCCTATGACATTCGTTTCTCAATATGTTTTTAATTAAAAAAAATTTATCTCGCGCACTTTGTCATGTACGCCTTGACTTTTGCAAACGACACTTGAATATCATTGGACTAACATTCATGTTCTCTTTTTTTTACCGAGTGTTATTGAGCTTGTCACCGAGTTAATTGTGGATTTATTTGTAACAGCCTTGCGACATTTATCGCACAATGTCGTGACACGTGTTTTTCCGCGCTTTGAAAAATCATTGGCATTGTGACTTATTTTAAACTGCGTCATTCGCTTCTGGACGAATTTGAATAGAATTTAATCGTCCAATACAATTAGCAGCCTCTTTATGATATCTATGAGCTTTTCGGATGCGAACACCAAAACACAGCTTTAAATATTTCTAATATATTGGGTGAGTGCAAAAGTGCATGCGGAGTTTGTGAGTAAAAGTCAAACAGTGATTAGGCAAACAAAGTTCTTTATTCAATCAATGATATATTCTCCATCGTTGTCTATAATCTTTTTCCAACGTTCCGGCAGCATACGGATGCCCCGATTATAAAAACTGCGCGGTTTAGATTCGAAGAACGAAGACACGACGATTTTTAAGGCATCCAAAGAGTCAATTTTTTTCCATTTAAATGATTTTGCAATGACCGGAACAAGTGATAATCAGAAGGTGCGATATCAGGAGAATACGGTGGATGAGTTAGGATATCCCATTGCAGGCTGTTCAGTTTGC
>NW_014558200.1:0-210 GCF_001313825.1 Dinoponera quadriceps
GTTGTTTGTGGTGGTTCACTGCTGCTTCCCCATGATCTTTTACGTACTACGTTATCGTAGACGATCCACTTTTCATCTCCCGTAACCAACCGCTTCAACAATGGATCGTTTTTTTGGCGTTTCAACAGCGCGTCGCAGATGGAAATGCGAGCGGTTAAGTTGGCCTCGGTCAATTCGTGCGGCACCAAAACATTGAGGCGAGAAACGTAT
>NW_014558200.1:341-4605 GCF_001313825.1 Dinoponera quadriceps
AGAACGGGACGCGTCACTAACATCAAAATCTCCAGAACGGAATTTGGCAAACCATTTTTGACACACACGTTCTGTTAAAGCATCGTCCCCATACACATTACAAATCTTCTTATGAGCTTCCGCAGCTCGTTTGCCTTTTTTGAAATAAAAAAGTAAAATATGGCGAAAATGGACGTTCTTTTCTTCCATATTTGCAACCGTGCACTACGCACAATACTCTGGTACGGCGTATGTTTATAAATAGAATAGGTGGAACGTTGCTTTTCAGCTGCGCAAGCGCGTTGTGCGATAGCGCTGTGGAAAAGAGATAGCAGAACGAGTAAACCTACTCCGATTAAAAAACCGAACGAACTTATTTGCCAACCCAATATATTTTTCGTAAAATATAGTTATTATTAGCTATGAAAAAATTACGAGAAAAAATTAAAGGCATTCGTTAGGAACAATTCGACGTGGACTCAAGAATTTTGGTCAGGTTAAGTAATTCTATTCAATTCAAATTACTGATACTAAACATGAATAATGAATGCTTTATATAGATGAGAAATCATGAAAAAATGAGTTGCTAAAAGAAATATTGCATATTGTTTGTTGAAATTGATATACAGCCTGTTTTTGTGCGGTCCCTTTTTATGCAATTCTATTTTTATGCGATTTGTTTTATGCGATTTTATTTTTGTGCGATTTGTTTTATGCGATTTTATATTTGTGCTATTTGTTTTATGCGATTTAATTTTTTTCGGTCCTTTTGTATGCGATTTTATTTTTGTGCGGTTTGTTTTATGCGATGTTTTTTCATGCGGTATATTGGCACCGTTGTAATGTTTTCTTTTACTGTACATATGTATACTGCAAGGCGTTTGTCGCATGTAGGCGTTCATTTGTTACGAACAGTCTTGCGACAATGCACATTCAGTCGCTTTCTTTCGACACAGTAACAGCATACGCTTCGTATCCCAAGTTTTATCCACGACTCGCGTGATTAAGGATTCATTTTATAGTGAGATTAAAGGTAAATTAATTAATTTTTTTCATTTGTATGTAGTTTTTATGATTTTTATTTTGTTTTTAAACAAAGTACTCCCTTAAAATGAATAATTGTAGGCAAGAAAAAGTGAAAAGAAAGACAATTGCATTAGAAACAAAAATTGCAATCTTAAATTGACTAGCAGATGGTGAAGGATCCACAGCTGTTGCTAACGAATTTAAATTAGGTGAATCTACTATAAGAGCTATATACAAACGGGCGAATAAAATAAATGAATCTGTTAATAATGCAACTAACGAAAGCAGTAAAAGAGCATCATATTTAAGAAATATTGTTATAGAGAAAACGGAAAAGGCTCTAGTGTTTTAGATTAAAGATTTAACTAAAAAACGAATCCCCATTCACGGAGATTTGATTAAAGAAAAAGCTAAACAATATTTCAACCAGCTGAAGGATTTAGAACCATCCATTTCCACATCCTGTCCTGAAAACTTGAAATTTTTTGCGAGTAATGGCTGGTTAACTGGCTTTTTACGACGGTACGCAGTTCACAATTTGAAGATACAAGGCGAGGCTGCGTCCGCCGATGAAACAGGTGCTAAAAACTATTGCAAAATACTAGCAAAAATCATTGAAGATGGTGGATATTGTCCAGATCAAGTATTTAATGCAGATAAAATTCGGTTATTTTGGTAAAGATGCCTAGTCGAACGTTCATTGCCAAGTCCGAAAAAACTGCAAGCGGTTTTAAAGCTGCAAAGGATCGAATTACACTCCTTCTTTGCAGTAATGCATCTGGGGCAAGAATGTTAAAACCACTCATTATAAATAAATCTTTTGCACCCACGTGCGCTAAAAGGAACAAATTTAGCTGAACTTCCGGTCCATTTCATGGCCATTAAAAAAGCATGGCTTTTATCAGCTGTTTTTACAACGTGGTTCAACGATTGCTTCGTACCAGAAGTTGAAAAATATATGATAGAGATGGGTCTCCCGTTTAAAGTCTTGCTAATTGTTGACAATGCACCCGGCCATCCCCGTTTAGAACATCCTAATGTACAAATAGTGTTTTTATCACCAAATATGACTAGTCTTGTGCAACCACTGGATCAGGGCATAATCGCAACTTTTAAGAAGTATTATGTAAACTTTCAGCTACATTTTGAAAAAAATCGAAAACGATGGAATAAGCCTGACTGAAGTTTGGAAATGTTTTCAATTTTAGACCGCATAAACCACGCTACTGCAGCAATTGCTCAAATAAAACAACATACATTAAATTCGTGCTGGAAAGCGATTTGGCCTGAATGTGTAATTAATAGAAACGTAACCGAAAACACGTCCATGTTAGTATCAAAAATTACTGCGCTAGCACATCACATCAGCGGAGAAGGCTTTGATACTTTCAGCGAAAAAGATCTTGACGAAATGATTGAGGACGAAACAATCAATCATAGTGACATTATCAATAATTTGATAAATTATGAAGACGGATAAAAAGAACCGGATTCTATGACAGCGAACAAAATATATGCAGGGATCCAGCTTTGCAACAAATTAGAAAAGCATTTTGTTAAAATAGATACCAATTCCGAAAGAAGTTTGAAATTCCAGAAAGAGCTTCGGTCATGTATATCTGGTTATCGTGACGTTTACAAGCAACTGACCAAACGATCGTCATCGCAAAAACTTATCACTGACTTTATGGTCACAAAAAATAAATCAATTGACATTGTATCTTCGAATGACGAAAGCGATTTTGAACCAATTCATCACAAGAAGATGCGCGTTTTGAATTACGATGAGTAGCAAAAATTATGTTTGCGCATTTTGAAAATTTCTCCATGTGTACAATGAGAAATTAAATGTTTTTAAAATGTTTCAATATATAATTTAATTATTTATTTTGTTTGGAAGCACTTTCTCATGTATTTCGTAAATCTTTGACGTATTTTCTAAGTGCGACTTTTTTTATACGGCCCTTCTCCACCGCATAAAAAAAAATGTTTCTAATATGTTGAAAAAAATTATGTTTTATTAGTATCTATTAAATTTCCGAATATTTTTTTTTGTGCGGTTTCTTTTATGCGGTACCTATCTACCGCACAAATACAGGTTTGACTGTATATGATATTGATAATGAAGATTCATCTACGTCATTGAAAAAGAATGATACATTATTATTTTTCACACACAGAAATACAATCTCAACGATCAAAGCAAATGCAAAATCAACCTTTCTGACAATAAAAAAGATAACGCGCTTTTTCTCTTGTAAAAGGAGCGAAATCTCATATTTCTCTTACTTGTGACATAAAACATTATTGATCTTGTAGTCTCAGCATATTTGTGCATGATTTTCACCTCTTGATCTGTCTTTTGTAACGTCCAGTCCTTCCATATACGATCGAACATTTCTTTAATCTAAACGAAAGTGGAACGTCGTTGAAATGAGCGGCTGATAAATACAAATAAATACAATATAATAAACAATAAAATAATACGTTGCGTACGACGCAAATATTGGTTTAATCGAAATAAAAATGTTCGATTTGACCACAAAATTAAATTAAATTTCATTGCATTCAGAAAACGGATGATTCATGAAACAACGAATCATCGTCATTATCCATCATCCTTCGCGAATGTTTACCAATAATGTTGGTAGAATCTCTATCACAGAAGAAAACTGGTTTTTCGTCAAAAGAAGAGTAAAATCGAGACGAACTATTTGATTCAGCAAACATTTAGAAATGTATATGTATATGGGTCGAACTTACTTTGTTTATATATATGACACGAGCGTACAAAAGAACCAAAATACCTAGTGAATGTATGAACACTGGTATCACCTCAATCAAATACTCCATCGTAATCTTTGATGTAAAAAAGCTCGCTGACTGGAAAAGAAACAATCGAAATATTTTGTCGTTAGTTTAGAAAAAATTCGGCAAATAATAACAACAAAAGATATTATTATACTAAATTCTATGATAATTTTTATTTTCGTTAATTTATCTGATTCCTTAGAAATATTTCATGTATTACAGTATTTTATGAAGCAATATATGAGACATTACCGACTAAAAAATTATATAATATATAATATATATTCCGCAGAATAAATTAATATTTATTGCAGTTATATTTAGTCACTATTCCTGATTTCCCCCAAAAAACGATGCGGGCGTTGGAATGTTCAAGACGCCAAAGAATTAGAGAATAACATAATTGACATAATCGCGATTATTATTGAAATTTTTTCTACAAATAATC
>NW_014558201.1:0-9429 GCF_001313825.1 Dinoponera quadriceps
CGATCAGCTCGCTGCTGCAGTTTAAGTGACGAATGAAGTGTGTGACGTGAGGGTCGACGAGAAGTCCTGTGAAAACTTTCTATATCACGCAATCAGCGACGTTGCATTTTCATATCGAATCTTTTCAGCGCAGCTCCTTTCGACGATATTTTGCTATCAATGATCCAGCAGATATTATTGTGTCTTCTATAGACCACTTCTATAACTCCTCAGCAATAGTGTCACTAGGGTTATCGTTGTACAGCTTTTCTGTCATACTAGATTTGCGCAAATACGACATAATAGGGTAATACGCAGATAATAGATTAGTTGTATAACTCTGACTGAAGATTTTTTTTTTAATTGAGATTATTGAAAAAAATGTGCTTCGGGCACAAACAGCCATGCATGTGTGTGTACCATATTTATGTATCTCTTATGAAATTTGATGTAGGAATAGTAATAAAAACAAGTTTTAGTTTTTAAGGTAATATATTTAATTGGGGAATTTATATTTAGACCTAATTTATGCAAATATCATTCTCCTCAATTTCGATACACATATCATTCGCCCAACTTTTACATGCACTACTTTGGATCATCCTTCTTTTGACTAAGATTATGATAATCTTTTTGTGCAGTAAATGCAGTGAAGTTGCTTATTGACGTGTTCAAATGCGGCGCTATAAGTGCCCTATCTCGATTTTTATATACCAAAGACGATCTTCGGACTTTTGCATACCAATAACACTGTTTGCAATGAAGTGCACATGCACATATTTATTGGGTTGGCAAATAAGTTCGTTCGAACTTTTAATCGGAGTAGGTTTACCCGTTCTGCTATCTCTTTTCCACAGCGCTATCGCACAACGCGCTTACGCAGCTAAAAAGCGATGTTCCACCTAATTTATAAACATACGCCGGTTAATACCAGAGTATTGTGCGTACTGCACGGTTGCAAATATGGAAGAGGTGGAAAAGAAATTCCATTTTCGCCATATTTTACTTTTTTATTCCAAAAAAGACAAACGAGCTGCGGAAGCTCATAAGAAAATTTGTAATGTGTATGGGGACGATGCTTCAACAGAACGTGTGTGTCAAAAATAGTTTGCCAAATTCCGTTCTGGAGATTTTGATGTTAGTGACGCGTCCCGTTCTGGTCGTCCAGCAGCGATTGATTCAGCTGTAATAAAGAATACCGTCGACAAAAATCCATCGCAAACGAGAGATTGCTACGACACATAATATATCCCACACAAGTGTAGAAAACCATTTGCGTCAGTTGGGATACGTTTCTCGCCTCAATGTTTGGCTGCCGCACGAATTGACCGAGGCCAACTTAACCGCTCGCATTTCTATCTGCGACGCGCCGCTGAAACGCCAGGAAAACGATCCATTTTTGAAGCGGTTGGTTACGGGAGATGAAAAGTGGATCCTCTACGATAATGTAGTATGTAAAAGATCATGGGGAAGCAGCAGTGAACCACCACAAACAACCTCGAAGGCAGGATTGCATCTGAAGAAAATGATGCTCTCAGTGTGGTGGGATTATAAAGGTATCATTTATTATGAGCTCTTACCATTAGGTAGGACGATCGATTCAACTCTATATTGCTCCCAATTAACGAAATTGAATAAAGCAATACGTTCGAAACGTCCAGAATTGGCAAATCGATAAGAAGTCCTCTTCCACCACGACAATGCCAGACCCCATACTTCAATAACTACTCGGAACAAATTGTTAAGGCTTGGCTGGGATGTTTTGCCTCACCCCCCTTATTCACCGGACCTGGCACCCTCTGATTATCATTTGTTCCGGTCGCTGCAAAATTCTCTGAACGGGAAAAACTTTGCGAATAATGAAGCTGTTAAAACGCAACTGCATCAGTTTTTTGCTGGTAAACCTCAGACGTTTTATGAATGTGGGATTATGAAATTGGTAAAAAGATGGCAAGAAGTCATAGAAAAGAGTGGTCAATATATTATTGATTAGTATATATTTTGTATATTAAATAAATTGTAATTTATACCAGTCAAAAAACCGAACGAACTTATTTGCCAACCCAATATATGAAAACATTTTTCCTTCCTACTTCTATTGCCCGTATCAGGGCGTGGTGACCTCTCTCATATGCCTATGGTGCTCACGCTGATTATACACAGGCATATGAGACCTACAATTTAATGCCAGTTCCGAATGGCAAATTTTTAGAGAAATGATAAAATTACGATAGTACAAATATATATATATGCGTGTATATATAATATATATATATATACAGTGCGTATATCTACATGGTCTCCCATTAAAAAGTTTCATTTTAAATTAATAAAAAAACGAAATTGTTTTTGAAAAATCAGTGATATTTTTATTTTAACCGAAAATACAGATTGTGCGATTAAACGTGGAACACCACATCAGCCAAATGACCGTCTCGACTTTTCTCGCAAATGTTCATTCTTTTGAGGAAATTTTCCATCATGTTTTCGCACAATTGAGGTTCAATTCCGCCAAAAACAAGTCGCATATTGCCTTTGAGCCCTTGAATCGTTTGCGGAGCATTTGTGTAAATTTTATCCTTCACAAAATTCTAAAATAAAAAGCCCAGCGGTGTCAAATCGCACGATCTAGGCCAGTTGAAGTCTCCGTTAAGCGAAATGACACGAACTCGAAACTTCTCACGTAATAACGCGATCATTTCACGGCTTATGGTACGTAGCCACATCCTGCTGAAATCTTTCTACATCTTTGTGCAAAATACGGTACAGGCTGGTTTGAAATGCCCAATTGCTGCGAACATCTTGCAATATACACCTGGATTTTCCGCAACACTTTCAGCCATCGCAGCAATGTTTTCAGTTGATCTGGCTAGGTGAGCACGGATTAGGTTCTTCACTATTCTGACCGTGATGTTAAAATTTATCAATTAAATATACAATTACTGTACGAAAATGCGTTTTCCTCTGCGACCGAAACTGGTATGAATTTTGCAAACTATCCCCGCAAAATTTGTATCATGTTTGTAGTAACTTCTATTTTCATACATTGCTCAAGCGAATATCGTTCCATTGTTATTACCCGCATAGTTTTTACTTGACAGGTGACAAATATGGCAGCTCCATTTCTGACAATTAAAAAACGTCGCTAAATTTAAATGAAACTTTTTAATGAAAGATCCTTTATAAAATCCTATAAAATTTAATATTATAGATTAGTTACAAAATTCGATTTCAGGATAATAATGTTATGTCATTATTTGATACGAATTTATAAATGTTATTTTTTAACAAACATCCTTAAAAACAAAATTTTTTTTCTTGTTAAATAACGTTCGCGCTCACGACCCACTGCGATGCAGCGAACGGCGTCAACAATTTCTCAGGCATTATTTAATATATTATTAATATCAGATCGATTATTTCTTACCAATCAGTATTCATATTAGATGACTACACGCGTGTGTTTGGAATGATTTTCATGCGAATCGGACGTGAAGCACGCAGTACAATATCCAATTTCATTGAGACATCTTTCAAATAATCAATGGGCTCTAAGTAGAACTTGTACACCACAGGAGCTATCAGAGCTTTTAACTCCAACAGAGCGAATCGTTGACCTATCCATTGTAATTCCATGAAATATATTTCCGGAAATAGAAACCAATATTTTATAAATTACCAATGCAATTTCGTGGTCCCGCGCTGAATGGTAAATAGGAATAAGGATGACGATTCTTTATATTCTCTGGTAAGAATCTCTCTGGATTAAATACCTCCGGATCCGGCCAAATCTTAGCATCATGATGAAGATCATAGATAAGGAGATGTACCGTTGTGCCTTTTGGCACCAAATATGGATCTGAAAATACCAATGAACATAATAAAATATTTCTTATATACACCAATAAAAAGTTTAACAATAAATATATATGTACATATGCATAATTAATTTATTGTACACATATACAAATTCTCCATACACGTCGAGTAACGAATGAAGTTGAGCGATTTGAAAAGATTTACAACTTTTCAAAATATTATAATTTATTATTATAAATATAAATGAATAATTTAAATATGATTATATAAGTTTTCTTGTTTATTTTATGGGAAGCATTAAAATACACTCTATTGATTTCATATCTATTTGTGTTCCATCGCAGTTCCATGCTTGAACTGTCCGAAGAATAATGTTATATATAGAGATGTCTATTAATTACTCACATAACTTTACATCTTCGGAACATTCACGCGATATAAAAGGGACGCTAGGATACATTCTCATCGACTCTTTCAAACACATCTCCAAGTATGGCATACTCTGTAATGCCTTCATAGTAAGCTTTCCATTATTTTCCTGCATCACGTTAGAAATTTCTTTTCTTACACGATCCTACAAATCAATGGTTCACACATTATACATCGGATATATCAATATTGATTGTTAATTAAATGGGAAATACCAATATTCTTATATTTCTAAGGCAATTTTACTCACCTATGGACAGGAACGCTGTGAAAAATTATCGCCTTAATTTTTTCCAAGCTTACAGTTACCACCGATTATTTGTTAAAATAATTTTTAAAAAATAATTTATTATTTGTTATAAAATTTATTAATTTGCATAATTATATAAAAATAGTTTTACATAATTATGTGATTAATGATTAATTAGTGATTTATCATTGTCTAGCTTCAGCAGAAAAAGAAGCATAATAAATCCGTCGCGCTGTGCTGCTAGCAATTTTGCAACTCTTGTAAAATATTTTACCTAACAATTTCAGTGGCTCATACCTTTGCAGGACGTGTTGCGCACGTGTGCACGCGGAAATTATATCTTTTTACATAGTCATAACATGTTGGTCTTCTTAGTAGAACTTGGAGCAACGTTGATTATTAAGTGTGATTCAGCAGATTTTATAACTAGTGTAATGTAGCGGAAAACTACGAACTTCTTTTTCTGCTGGAGGTAGCTTTAAATACATAACTTTTAAAAGATAGATTGATAGATACATAACAAAAAGGAAAATATTTACCTGGATGTCTTTATGCTCAGCTAACAGTTGTAAAGTGAAACATGATGCTATTGCTACCGTATCATGACCCTGTAATGATTTATTTTATTTAATATAACATCGCACGTGCGAATAGTGAGAAGTATATTCTGTATGAAGCACGCAAATAAGGAAGATTGTGAAAAATATTTTACGCGTATAGTTTGCGATAATCATCGTTTACTGTATAACCGTCCGTATAGTATCATAATTTAGGTTAAAATGATTGCTTATAGAACCAAAGAGAAACGCTGTTATATATTTGAGCAATTTGAAGAACCGCGAACTTTTTTTACCTCGAACACAAAGGTATCGACTTCTTCTCTGATATCTGAATCACTTAGGCCATGGTTGCGAGATTCCGCTATTAAAATATCCAACATGGCCATTCGTTTCTTTTTAACTTAAACAAATAGAAAATTATTTGTATACATTCGTATTATTTTTATAAGACAATTATTCCGAACATACTCCCTATTACTTCCTCGTCATCCATTCCTGTGTCGTTTTCAAAGTGTTTCAAATATCGCCATTCAGTTTGTTCGTGATAAAGCTTTCTTTCTGCGATAATCTAAGCATAAGAAAAAATATGAAACTAGCTGTATGTATAACTATTTCTTAATTGACTCATTAGTATCAACTATTACTTTTTATTGACATAATAGACACTTCTCCTAAAAACGTAAATAACATGCTTGCGGCTACTCACTTTCCTGGTGAATGAGTGCAAGATGTTGAGATATTTATTATGTGTCCTACCCATTGACGTTAAATTGAATAGTGTGTCATTAATAAGCCATGGTCTGAAAAGTCTAAACAAAATTATTCACATTTAAATAAGTTTAAAAATGAAATTTTGTTATTTTTAGATCGCTTAGGAAGATTTGATTCAATCCAGATGTATTTATAACCTAAAGTAAAAATTACCTTTTGATCACAAATTTGCCCATATCATGAACCGTATGACGATATTCTTCATGAGAAGAACGTGCATCTTGCAATGAAATGCCCATGGAAGTTTCTGTAAACATAATTTCTGAAGTCACATAAATTTCTAATAATAATTTCTGGCTATTACATATGTGATATTCACCATATTTTACATAATAACAGTAGAATATAGAATGGTACGAAATACAACAAATTAAACACAAAAATTTCTCACTGAAACATTATGCCTTCAGCCGTTCCTTCGTTTGAACAATATTAAAACGCACTATTGTATGAAATTTGTGAAATATTAATAAAAATTATTACAAATATAATAAATATTTGTAACTGATTCACGGGTTCGTTTATAATAAAAAAAATAAACTTCAATTCTCTTGAAAAAGAAAAATTAAATTAAATCATATATATATACCACATATAGCGTTTAATGTATGATGACTGGTAAAATGTAGCAAGTCGTCGATAACTGATTCCTCTGTATTCTTCAATGATTCAGCCGCACGATTGCCCTCCTCGATCAAGATCTCAACGAATTGTTTTAATATAGAAAAGTGAAATGCGGGCGTTAATATCTTCCGCCTTTTTTGCCATTTCATTCCTGTGGAAGTGATACGATTACATTTTGCCGTTTATATACGTGTATAAATATTATATTATAATATCGAAAGTTAATTGGACTGATATAATACATGTGGAATTAGATTGTATGCTATTTTTAGTTCCATCGAAGTACCTTTGCTAATAAGAAGTCCTTCGCCTAACCAAGATTTCAAAAGTTTGTATTCGTAGCCTTTCACGATATGTTTCGTGCTGTTTAGTATTTTCTAAAACCACGGATGGCACAAAATAAAAATTATGTTGTTATTACCGACATTTGGAGTTAAAAAATGGAATACATTTATGTTACGCTAAGGATTATGTATACTATTTTGAGTAAAAACTGTAGACATTTATCATCGTTAATGAAAATGCTATACGACCATGATGAAATTTTTTTCTACGACAATTTCATTACTTCCATATGATCTGGAGTGCAAATGAAAATGTTGGGTATGCCGAAAATCCAATATTTCAAAAGTGGATATGTGCTCATTAAACTCCGGAAATAATACCACATTTCCTCTGAAATATAAAGAATATTAATATATAATTCTCTAATACTAATGACTATTCTTTTCGGCTAATCAGCTATTTGATCACCATTAATATCTTACATTTCACTAAATGTCTATTATGGAATTTTGTGTGTGATTAGCGGTACGCATTTAATTCTCTGTTATACGTGATGATTAACATATCGGTAAATCATTAAAAATTTACACCAATTTTTTACCTGGCGAGGCGTTCCAAGTTTGTAAATTGCCTAAAATAGGAAGTGCCATTGGTCCTGGTATACGATCAATAAGTCGTTCGTTTCTTCCAAGGTGTATAATGTAATGATATAAGAGCGCAAGAAAGAGACATGTTAGCAGTAAGGCGACAATCATGTTGATTAAAATAATGACTCTTAAAACTTCTTTCGTCCTCCTTATAGCCTTTATGTCCTACGTTACGACATAAAAAATGCAATATTATTTTATGAGAAGCACTCCGCGATGATCTATAATGTCGGAACGTGCATTTTACATATATATATATATATATAATTGCAAATATATACACATATTCTTTTATAAACGAAGCAAAAATAACCGAAATGAAGAAAGTATTGTTTTTTAATATATATGATTTTAGAAAGATTTTTGGATTTTGAGATTATTATCACACATTTGAGAGTAATTATTTCTCCGACATTATTATGGACTGCATTAAAACATGTATCAATTATACCAACGTATTTAGTCGACGATATATGATTTTTAGAATAAATGAAATAGGTCATCACATTTCGAATCAACGCATGTGTGATTTCACACTTGACGAGGTGGTAAGATAAAAAAGCTGGAAGGACAAGCGAGAATTTCGGCACGGATATCTTACTTGAAGACTATGAAGACATCTTGCAACAAACGTCTTTATCTTTCACTTGTCTGATATGCATATCAGTTAGGTCTGCTTTAAAAGTAAACTTGTGCTCTTAGGTAATATTTTATGTATCAGCGTTTCTTATCTAAGTAAATATATTATGTAAGGTGACCTCTCTAAAAAGTCAACAACGTGTTGTCAAAGACATAGTTCTGAGCAATATGCAAAAATGTCGATCTGCCGTTCGTTGTTTATTAAAAAGTTATTATTGAAAGAAAGTTCCATAAACTGGACATACATTTTTGATACTTTAAAGATAGAATATCAGTCGTATGTATTACCTATCATGACGCAATATTGTTCACTTTACCGGAGTTCACACTCAGCCATAGGAAGATTGTATATGTATTATGATAGGAGAGAAATGCTAATATACCACGCTACTGACAAAGATAATTGTTATATTTCAGAATTTTTATTTAAATTAAAGAACTCTATGTTTTTGATATATTAATTGATTTTTTTTAAAACATGAACAAATTTTAAACAATAAAGAATAATTTAATCATTATTAATATTATATTACCAGATTATTGCTTAAATACATTTATATTTATTTTATGTTTATTGTCAGTATATTCTAAACATTATAATGTAAGAAATAAATTTTTCTACTTGTCTCCTTCATAATTTCTTAGTAGATAATAAAACAATAGCTAATATTATTAGCATTCACTTAGGAAGAGCTGCGCTTTTCTTCGCTGATTAACCTAAAATAATCTTACCTTTAATTCCTCTTTATAAGATAACTTGAAAAATGTTAATAACTTACGGGAAATGCATACTATATTCATATATTCTACTAAAAATCTTGAAGTTATTTCACAAAGAACTACAAAAAAGTTCAATATTCAAATTGCATTATAATATCTGTTGTTAGACTGATACCTGTCTATTGTTAAATCATTTGTCATATATTTGTAGATTAGACTATTCTGAACAAAAAAATCTTTTCTGCTGAATTTTATCCGTACTATCTGCATGCAAGCGGTGTTTCGTAAATTATTAACAATCTGTAGATTGTTATATAATTTGCTTTGCATATGCAATTAGTGTTTTATATATTTAATTGGACATTGTATTTATGCGTAGCATACTTTATGTCAAGGAAATCCAGTTATGAACAAGAAAATCCAGTTTTTTCATTCGTTTCTCACTTAACCTGCTAGACTTGTTAGTCTCTTATCCGCTAGCGTTTCACTACTCTTCGTACATGATTATTCGTCTGTGTTTATTTTTCTTCTAATGATTGATATGATTGCTCACAACACTTTACGCAACTTTTATCTCACTTACTTAAATTACTGATATGCGACGCATGAAACATTGTGCGACAGATACTTTATATAATATTAGGTTGGTTCAAATGGAATGGCCGTTTATAAATATAAAGTTGAAACTTGTATTTTTCAAATATAA
>NW_014558202.1:0-220 GCF_001313825.1 Dinoponera quadriceps
ATTTGATACAAAAATAATGGATTACTTTTTACTAGACCTTATATTTATTCCTGAATATAGTTGCCTTCGAGTGTGATATACTTAGTATAGCGATTTTCCAACATTTCGATGCCCTTTCTGTAGTACGAAATGTCCAAGCCTTCGAAATACGCCTCGGTTTCCGCGATGACTTCCTCATTCGATGTGAATCTCTTTCCCTGGAGCCACCGCTTGAGGTTTG
>NW_014558202.1:269-4447 GCF_001313825.1 Dinoponera quadriceps
AATTCGAATCGTAATTGGTCCAATTTGGCCATCGCTTTCAAGGACGTGTGTGATGGTGCGTTATTGTGATGGTACAGAACTGTTTTCTTCGCCATATGGGCCGTTTTTTCTTTATTCCGTCGTTCAGTTTATCCAATAACGCTGCATAATATTCTCCCGTAACTGTTCTTCCCTTCTGCAGGTAATCGATGAAGATTATGCCATGTGCATCCCAAAAAACGGAGGCTAAAACCTTCCCGACCGAATGTTGGTCTTTTGGCCGCTTTGGTCGGCTTTCGTGGCTTTTCAGCCACTCTGCAGACTGCCTATTGGACTCAGGCGTATGGTAATGGATCCATGTTTCATCCATCGTCACAAAACGTCGAAAAAAGTTCGCTCGATTACGCTGCAACAACGCCAAACCGGCCGTTGAATCATCAACGCGCTGCTGTTTTTGGTCGATGGTCAGCAAACGCGGCATGCATCGCGCAGATAGTTTTTTCATATCCAAAACATCGTGCAAAATGTATTCCACCCGTTCTTTTGAGATACCAACGGCCTCAGCTAACTCGCGCAACTTCACTTTACGATCACTTAAAACAATTCGATGCACTTGCTTTACGATTTCCGCATTCGTAGCCTCTTTTGATCTTCCAGAGCGAGGTGCGTCTTCGGTGCTTGTACGACCCATTTTAAATTCACTAAACCGTCGATAAACTGTTGTTCTCGAAGGAGCAGATGTGGGATAACATTTCTTCAACCATTTCATTGAATGTTCATGAGATTTTCCTATCAAAAAACAATGTTTGATCAATATGCGATTTTTCCATTTTTTTTACGATGGCGAAGGTAGCGACACTTAAACGACTGTAGCTTGTAAACGAATGAACGAAATGTCATGAAACTTCACACATAAACTAGTGCCAGATGAACCTCTCGAAATAAATCATGTTCATTTTCTAGTGGCGCCAACTACTGAAAAATCCCGGGACTTTTCAGCCCACGTAGTACTTTCTGTGTATTTTGGAATCCTGGTAGGTCGTGTATTACATATCTATCATTCCCAAGTATTTTCTTTATTTCGTAGGGTCCACGAAATTTCGGTATGAATTTTCTAGAAACACCGGGAGTGTTCTCATAATTTCGGATCACCACGAATTCTCCTAGTTTATAAATGCGCGGAGCTTTATGAGCGGCATTATAAGTCTTTTCCTGGTATTTTTGTAGTTGTGCGTTTACATCAGCTGCATGAGTGCGTATAGCGTCAAAATCCCTTGAACTCGGCTGATTGATAGCAGACACTATGTCTTTCAAGCCATCGTTATGTGAACCCCGTTGGTCTAACCCGAAAACAATTTGATTAGATGTATACCCGGTTGATCGGTGTGCAGTATTGTTAAGAGCATGTTCAATCTCAGCCAATGTTAAATACCAATGTTTGCCCAATGATTTATCCGACAGTTTAGAAAGCATAGGAATCAGGGTACGATTTACACGTTCCACTTGTCCATTTGCCTGAGGTGATCCCGCAGTGACTTTAACGTGTTCTATTTTAGAGGTTTTGATAAATTTCTCAAATTCATTAGATGTAAATGCATTACCACGATCCGATACAATAGTCTTAGGTGTACTGTAGCTTCGAAAATATTGAATAAGACAATTAATTGCCTCTTGTGCGTTAACCGTCTTAGTAGCGTACAATCGAACAAACTTTGAAAAGACATCTACTATTACGAAAACATATTTCTTGAGAGCTACTTTCTTATCTTTGGGTCCAAAGTGATCTATATGAATTATCTCAAAAGGAATACGACCTTTAGGTATCGAATGTAAGGTTCCTTCTGATTTGCCCAAAACCGGTGAGAAAGCTATACATTTAAGGTAGTTACGAATATGTTTCTTGCATTTTTCTCTAATTTGAGGAAACCAATAAGTATATTTAATTAATTCGTACATTTTATCCATTCCCAAATGACCTCTCTCATTATGATAGTGAAATAGTACATGTCTTTCCATTTCTTCAGGAACTAGGAACAATAATTTAGAACCTCATTTTTTATATATCAATCCGTTACGTAACTCGTAGTTAGGATCTTGCATGTTTTCAAGCCTATTTATTAATTTTTTAATTGTCGGATCTCGGTTTTGCGAAATAGTGAGGTTCCATTCAAATGGATTATCCTCAATAACAAGATACCGAAAGACCTACTAAGGGTGTCTACGTGGCCCATACGCATGCTAGGACGATGTACGACTTTATAGTCAAAATTTTGTAATTCAAGACTCCACCTGGCGATACGAGCATTGATATCCCTTTTTTCCAAGGTTTGAGTGACTGCACTACAATCTGATATTATAATGAATGGAATTCCTTGTAAATATATGCGGAAACGACGTAAGGCATACACAATCGCTAACGTTTCCAACTCGAAGCTATGGTATTTTGTTTCTGCGTCAGTGGTACGCTTACTAAAATAAAAAATAGGATGCATTTGTTGATCAGATTATTGCTGCATCAGAACCGCCCCGAATCCGTGTACGCTATCATCACAATGCATTTCTATACGTGCTTTTGGATCATAGATAGCCAATGTAGGCGCTCTGGTAAGCTCCTGTTTTAATTGATGAAAGGCAACACTTTCTGTTTACCCGAAAGTAAAAGTGGTATCTTTTTTAAGGAGGTTATAAAGGGGTCTGGCAATTATCGAGAAGCCTGCTATAAATTTTCGAAAATAGGATGCTAATCCCAAAAAACTTTGTACTTCTTTACAGGGCTTAGGTTCGGGAAAGTTCTAAACCGCAGATATACCACTGTCGGTGGGTTTCAAACCTTCTGCATTAATCTTATATCCTAAATAATTAATTTCTGTGAGCAGAAACGAGCACTTATCCAGGCGCAGTTCGAGCTTATTTTCTACTAAGACGGTGAACAATCTTTGTAAAGAGTCCAAATAGGCAGTTAACGTTTCATCTGCAACGAGAAGATCATCCATATAGACTACAACATTATTGGTTTTTACTAAATCCGAAATTACCTCATTGATGTATCTTTGAAATCTTTGAGGTCCTATTTTGAGACCGAATGGTAATTTTAAGTACTCGAACTGTCCCATGGGAGTCACAAATGATGTATACTTAACAGAATCAGACGAGATGTTAATGTGAAAAAATCCGTCTCTGAGATCTAAGGTGCTATATTTTTTATCCCTTAAAGTATCCAGTTGATCCTCTATCAACGGAAAGGGATAGTTGTCGTGTACGATTAATTTGTTAAGAGCACGGTAATCAACACACATTCGTATCTCTCCATTTTTCTTTCTAGTTAATACTACCGGCGAAGAGTATTCTGAGTTGCTCTTTCGGATTATACCTCTTTCTAATAAATTATCTAAAATTTCTTGTACTTTAATCTTATCAATAAAACTTAATCTGCGAGGAACAAATTGAACGGGCTGATTGGCATTCACGGTAATAACAGCCCTCCTTTAATTTTTGGCTCTTTCGGGCGCTCTGGAATGCAATAGGATTCAACAAAGATGTTCTCAAAGGCTAACCGATCATCCCGAGGAATGTCAGGATTTATATAAATTTGATCCACTTGGTTGACGTTATCGATGTCCATATTAAGAATCTGCATTACCGTTTTATCATAGTTTACATTTTTAGTTAATCTGTATCCAAATAATTTTAAAACGTCCCTTCCAATTAGTGCTAGGTTAGACATTGTATCATTATGTACTACGCCGAAGGTTACTTGTCTTGTTTCATTATCCAAAATAATTTTATCTTTAACAGTGCCAATTACACAAAGCCTAGATTTGTTAATTCCAAAATGTCGGTCCCATTCGGGTCCACGGTTATTAATTACTTTAGTATTAATTAATTGTTCTTTAATGAGGCTAATTGGACACCCGGTATCAATTTGTGAATTACAAGAAAATGAACCTATACCTTTAATATAACATTGAACAATTCTTTGATACTCATCGTTTGATCTTTCTCCAAGGTCTATCAGATGGATTTCTTCCTCGTCCGACTGAGTTTCTTCTTCTCCGCTATCTTCACGAGTGAACTCTTCTGCTGGGTTTTCATTGACGACACCTACTTGCCGTTTGGTTGCACTTTCCAAGGATGCTTTCTTTTGTTCATCTTTCTTCTCTCCCATAGTACAGTCATTCGCGTAATGACCAATTTGATTA
>NW_014558203.1:0-3623 GCF_001313825.1 Dinoponera quadriceps
GTTGTTTAATTTTTATTCGAACCAATTTGTTCAACTGACATTGAAGGCAAAATATATTGTTGGACGTCTGTTTTTAAATTTTCCCAATAATAATTCTGACGAAATTTGTTATAAGTCTTGGTTACTCCTCGATATCCTCCAACAAGAGGACAATGCATTTCTTGTAGTATTGCAGTTCGTATATATTTTAGTAGGTATTTGATTAATTCATTGCAAATAATTATCTGAATGTCCGATTTTAAGAACTCCGTTTAAAATCCGGTTTTAATATCGTTCTATGAGACATTTAAAACGTATAAGTTCTTAGCTACGCTTATACTGGAGAGTTTTAAATCTTCATCTGTTTTCCGTACATTTTTTGTTTCACCTTTTATATTCTTTAATACCATCGTTGGGCCTTCATATTGATACTCACTGATTGATAATATTATATTGTTACGTCCTAGAAAAGGATGTAGGCAACAAATAACGCTTACTCGCGCACTCGCGAGGCCTAAACGTACTGNACGAACGTTTTTTGTTTCACCTTTTATATTCTTTAATACCATTGTTGGGCCTTCATATTAATCCTCACTGATGGATAATATTATATTGTTACGTCCTAGAAGAGGATGTAGGCAACTAACATCGCTTACTCGCGCACTCGCGAGGCCTAAACGTACTGGTAAATTTGCAGATCAGGTCAAAGTCCGGAGAGGCCAATTTACTCCGATCACAGAACGTATGTTAGTTGGTCTTTTATTTAGGTCAAAATACTTAACTAACCTCTTTACCTGGGATAGGACCACATGAAATTAATAAGAGGAGAATTCAGATTTAAGTAATTGAAAGGTAATGAATAAATAATATTAGAAATAGAGAAATAATTTTAACAATTTGGTTAAATTTAGAGCATTTTGAATAAAATAATTTTTAATTATACGAATAACATAATTTGGTTCTCACATGGATAAATAATACTGGTAACTTAATGTGAAAAGTTATTGTAAAAGATACAATATTTAAAATATGAAAGGGTTAGCTAAGGATAAACAATGAGATATATGGGTTAACATTAAACAAACATTTATAAATCAGCATTATTGGTATACGTGCGTGGTACCTGAAGTACCCGACGTGATCTAGAAATGGCGGTAGTTGTTTGAAAAATATCACTGTATTAGAAAGTACACAATCTATAAAGCATATGTTTCAAGTTTGAAGACGCCACGTTGTTTAGTATTTGTTTGACAGCCATCAATAGTGAACGTTTTCAGTGAATTTGTGAAAATGGAGAAAATTGGTCATCGTTATGTGATACAATACTTTTATTTGAAAGGCCTCAGCCAAACCAATATAAAAGCTGAACTGAATTCTACTCTGGGTGAGTCTGCTCCTTCGTTTACAACAGTAAAATATTGGGTAGCAGATTTTAAAGGAGGCCGTACGAGCTGCCAAGACGAGCATTGTAGTGGTCGACCAAATGAGGTGACGACTCCAGAAATGGTGAAGAAAATCCACAAAGCGGTACTGGATGATCGTCGACTGAAAATGCGCGAGGTAGCAAACATAGTAGGCATTTCAAAAAGTGCGGTGCAGCGCATATTATCTGAAAATTTGGACATGAAAAAGCTGTGTGCAAGATGGGTGCCGCGTTTGCTCACACTCGAGTAAAAACAGTGTCGTGAAGATGTTTCAATTAAGTGTCTGGTGAACCCTATTCGCCAGATGTAGCCTCCTCGGATTATTTTCTGTTCCCAAACTTGAAAAAATGGCTCAGTGGTCAAAGATTTTCCAACAATGAAGCAGTGATCTCGGCAGTTAATGGCTATTTTGAGGAGCAAGACAGTTCTTATTATAAAAAGGGTATCGAACTTATTGAACATCGCTGGGAAAAGTGTATAGAGCTGAAAGGAGATTATGTTGAGAAATAAATACATTTTTTCTAAAATTTTTGTGTTTCTTTGTTGGGTCGGGTACTTCAGGGACCACCCTCGTAATGCAAATAAAAAATAGAAATAAAAGTAAAATTATGTAACAAAATAATCGGCATGGAGTGAAAAACATCATTATATAATACAAGGAAGATAATAATTACGCAGTATATATGTGTGTTTTGAGGAGTGAAGTGGGTTAGAGATAGAATTGAAATGATTAAAAGTCATGTTTAAATATGAAATATAGACTCACAATTTAGGTGAATCAACTGTAGTGAATAGTACGTAGAACATGGGATCGTTGATCGTGGTATACCAGATTTATGGGACCCCGGAATACCGAAAGAAATAGTTCATTTAAGAGATCCCGACTTGCACAGTGAGTTGTTTGGCAGTAGAAGGCGAAGTGAAAATGACTCACTGACTGACACTGACTGGCTACGGTTAAATCGAGCGATTCTGATACTCGAACTAATTACCAGAATATCGAAACGATTATCTTTAAGAAATCCCGAGTTACGCACAGCAAGTTTCACAAAACGTGTGACACTGGAGAGAACTCGATCTGAACAACAAAGGCGAAGTCGTAATGGCACGAACGTAAAAGATGTTGAAACTGATAATACGCGACAGTAGTCAAACGGGCAAAGTGTACTTGCGGCAAGAGAGTGAGGCTTATATAGGGAAGATTTTTGGGTGTGACGGATAACGATCGCCAATGAGAGGAGGTTGCGTGGAAAACGGATATAGAGGATTGTAAAACGCATATTCTGGAAAATTCCTAATATCATCTGGATGTCATAAATGATTCTAAGAACCTAATTTCATCCAAGGGCCTGCGTCCGACCGACTATGTATAAAAGCGGATTAGATCGCAGACTCATTGGGAAGTTAATGACGCGTTTGGCGGCATGTAATCGTATCTTTACAACAGCGCTTGGCCAAATCCGCTTGTTTCACGATCATAAAAAAGGAATTTGTTGCTTTCAAAGTACCCAGGATGAAACAACTACGTGCCTTACGTAGAAGCAGCAAGATCATCTTAATCATAGGAAAAAGGAATTTATTGTTCCCGGGCTACCCAGGATGTATTAAATCTACGTATCTTACGTGAAGGCGGATAGGATGACAGATGCTTTGGAAAACACACGGCGCGTTTAACGGCGAGCCATCGTAATCTTGTCCTTTTTACAATAACTCTTGCCCAAAGTCTGTCTGCATCCCAAATACATGTAAAAAAAAGAGGAATTCGTAGTTCTTGCGGTACCCAAGGCGTAACAATATACTATGTCTTTTTTCTTGTGATTAACCTTGCAGTCTCTACTGATATATCTATTAGTTTCAGCATTTTCTGACGCTCAAACAATTTCTTTGCACCGATATCTAAAGGATTTCTTAAAATATCGGTAAAATAAAGCATATTGCCTTTACGTAAAAATGTAGATCCCTCGATTCAATGAGATTGCTCCTTTTAATTTGGACATTTGTNTAAAATAAAGCATATTGCCTTTACGTAAAAATGTAGATCCCTCGATTCAATGAGATTGCTCCTTCTAATTTGGACATTTGTTACTCATGGACTCCTTATAATTGCAGTAGAAATTTAGTCATTGCTACACTCTTCATCCACATCCTCAGGTAAAGGCTTTGGAGGCAGGTTATAAGTTTTCAACGTTATATCCTCGCCGGAATCGTCTGCTGCTTTTG
>NW_014558204.1:0-459 GCF_001313825.1 Dinoponera quadriceps
ATCGTAAATGCGACAATATTGTAGTTTTCGTATGAACTTCAGCCTAAAGTTACACAACACATGAATAAACAATTTGTGTTAAATGAGCTGATGTATGTGTTGTAACATGATTTAAAAGTATTCGCGTACTGCAAAACGTTTTAATTTCACAAAATTAGAAAATTACTGAAATTTGAATGACGAAATTTATGACAAAATCTATGACGATCCTATGTGATATGTTTATACAAATAATACATCGCGCATGAATAAATTTAAGTTGTTTAATGGTCAGTATAAAGAAATTTTATACTCCCTTGAAATGAAAAGTATCTCACATTTGATTCACTTTCAATGTGTCCCGATTGGAAAATAATTACGGCACGTGAGTTCTATAAGTGTAATAATTCTCGATTGTGTCCTTCGCCGCTTGTATATGATGGTAATTGCAATGTAGGAAGGCGACCTCCACGTCCTGAA
>NW_014558205.1:0-432 GCF_001313825.1 Dinoponera quadriceps
ATTGGAAAAGGCTCTGAGCTATGCGGCTAAGGTGTCGTCGCCAGCCTCGTTTAAGTCTCTAACTTCAAGCCTGAGGGCCTCGAACCTATCCTCTTCACGGAGAGTGTTCACTACAATACGGGAGGTATTAATATGCGAAGGAACGGAGCAAACTTGGGTGAATAAAAACGGAGGTGAAATACTTAATCATATTCGCACTAGATTGCAGATGCGGAACCTTCTCAGACGGCTGGTTTTTCCCTCAAGAGTTGGGTCGTTCGGTTGTTTGAATGGTTGCACTCGCGATAATATTCAACTCGGATGGTCGAATTACTCGCGAAATATGTGAATGACTATTTGTAAGAACTGCCGAATCACGCAGTGGAGAGTACGCGAAGCTAAAACCTCCGGACTGACCGAGGTCTGAGTAACAAAGGGCTGAGAACTGCAACA
>NW_014558206.1:0-484 GCF_001313825.1 Dinoponera quadriceps
ATCACCGAAAGAAATTTGAGAGATTTTAAAAAATGCCAGCGTCTGAGCGTATTGACCCATGCCGAGAACGAGGAGTAGGACTAATTTTTTTGTAATGGTATTGAGAAAAAGTAAATCATAGGGATACAGAAACGCAAGTTTCGCAAGTACTGGGGCGGGGTCCCAGACATAGTTATAACGAGGGTGAGGAGGTTTAAGGATTCCTACCCCTTTACAAAAACGTTTGACAAGCGCGTGATTGCCAATTTCGTTATGTGTAATAAGCGAAATAGCGCTACGAATGGTGTTAATTGTCAAATAGGAATTTACACGGTCTAGTCACTGACTTAAAAACTCCGCGCAAAGGGAGAAATGTCCGAGTACTAGCAATAGACCCACCAGTCTTTTAGGGGTTTAAAATATTGAATCACGAATCGTCGAATCAGCCAAAGTGGCCAGTGTAGGCTCCAATGCCCTTGGTGATACCTCGCGGGCGATAAACGCT
>NW_014558207.1:0-487 GCF_001313825.1 Dinoponera quadriceps
TGCAAAAATGTTTCGCCTTTACGTCGCGACAGCAAAAAAAGGAAAAGTTATCGTAGTATAAAATCCAAGAATTGTTCTTCCACAAATCATGAAGTAAAATAGTGCAAACGGATTCGTGAGACATGTCCAGATCATGAGCCATTTTTTTTGCATGATAATTTTGCATTATCATTTACTTCATTTTTTCGATGTTTTTTGTTAACCGAAGACGTTAAAGGTTGACCGGTCTTCAATCACAAGTCTTCAATCATTTCTCGGTATTTTTTGAATTCTTTATACCACTCGTATGTTCATGTTTTTGATAAAGCTGACTCACCGTAGGCTTTTTACAACATTTTCAACGATTCAGCACAAAAAATTTCTATGGCAAAACAAAATTTAAGACAAACTGTTGGATATTTTTATCCATTTTAATAATCGCAGAGTACACTTGAGTTGACTAACAACCCCAACAGCTGTAAACAAACTATTAGGCTATTAAGTATAA
>NW_014558208.1:0-232 GCF_001313825.1 Dinoponera quadriceps
CGAGAAGCAGTTTCCCAAAATCACGCTATTCAATAATACGGCTCAATTTACAAGCAATATCGACAATTAACATCCGTGGACTGTGCGAGCGGCGATTAAAGAAAGCCCCCGAGTCTTGCGCCCGAGTCTCCGAGATTGCTAAGCTCGAGACTCTCTCAAGCACGGCCTTCGTCGTCCTGCGACGTGGCCTCAAAATCTCGGACGTCCGCGCATCCCGACCTTCAGGTCACGA
>NW_014558209.1:0-506 GCF_001313825.1 Dinoponera quadriceps
ATCACACTCGCCAGCTTGCATCCGTTCACGATTTAACGTAAAGAAACTCTAGATTCACTGGACATTCACGTTACTTCGCCTTTTACGCCCAATCCCGCAAGTTTCGTCTGCTGATGGATTTCTTATACCTTTTCTCATGGAACTAGCGTATTTAGTCGAAAAGATTCAAGCCGAAACGTGAATTTGCATTAGTTCACGTTTTCTGATGTAGAATCGAAAGAAACGCTCGCCGGCTAAAATCTGCGAGGCTGCCGCATGGAAATAACGTAATAAAGCTGAATATTTCAATCACACTNATCACACTCGCCAGCTTGCATCCGTTCACGATTTAACGTAAAGAAACGCTAGATTCACTGGACATTCACGTTACTTCGCCTATTACACCCAAATCCGCAAGTTTCGTCTGCTGATGGATTTCTTATACCATTTCTCATGGAACTAACGTATTTAGTCGACAAGATTCAAGCCGAAGCGTGAATTTGCATTAGTTCACGTTTTCTAATGTA
>NW_014558210.1:0-979 GCF_001313825.1 Dinoponera quadriceps
ACATATTTTTTGGTTACCTATTTATTTATGTTAATTATTTCCACCTTGCGTTTACATTTTTTCTAAGTTTCTTAAAAGTCTCTATTCTTTTTTTTTCGCTCTTTCTAAATTTTACTCTTTTTGTTGCTTCATTTTTTGTCATTAATTCGTGATACATGTAAAACGACGACTTATCATTCTTCTATTTATTGCTTTTCTTTCTAAGTTTATTTCCTAATTTTTTTTTTGATTTTCTTCTGCTTTTCGGTTCTTTTTAATTTTTAAATTTTGTAGCTTAATATTTTTAATGATTCGTGGTATATATGTAAAACGACGGATTAACCTTCTTTTTATTTTTGCGATTTTTAAAAGTCTTTTTTTCGGTTTTTTTTTCTTTCTTTAGATCCTTTTATCTTTTAGGTTTTTCGTTGCTAATTTGTGTTACTTTCTTCTATTTTATTTTATTTTGTTTATTTATTTATTTGATTATTTATTTATTTAATTATTTTACTTTAATTANGCTCGGAGCATACCCAACATAATATGAGACAGCCGTGATCAAAGTGGGGTCAGAACGAGATTGGGACCAGGTCACGATGAGGTCAGGATAAGTTCAGGATGAGTTAGGTTACCGGGTTTTCGGAAAGATGATATTTGTGACATAGGTCGGGCAGGCAGGGAATACATTATTAGAGTGTGAAAAGAGAAGTGGTAGCTTCCCCCCCCCCCCCCCACATATTTGTTAGCTCGCCCGTATCTCGTAAACCATTGTTGAGGTAATGTTGGTGTCTGAGGGGACGTTGCTGCTCCTGGGAAATGCAATCTGTCGCACTCAACCCACCCTTTCACCACCTCCCGTTGAGGCGCTGTATTTTTGGAAGTTGCGTTTTTGGAATGGAGAACGCCTCACAACATTGCCACGATTGGTAATAATATATCGGGGGTGCGGGAACCGACGCCCCTTTTTTCAGGCTTTCTAACGAACCAAGCACCGCACCCC
>NW_014558211.1:0-1427 GCF_001313825.1 Dinoponera quadriceps
GGATCGGCCAAAAATTTAGCTCGATTTTTCTGTAAAATTTGACCTCACTCCGATGAAGAATAATTCATCAAGTAATCCGCGTCATAGAGTTCAGAATTTTCCGCTAACTTTTCTCTCGGCAGTAATCGCATATTTCTATCGTAAAAAAAACCAGTTCGTAAAAATCTGATAGAACTTTTCAACCGGCCCAATGGTTTCCACTCTGAAACACAAATGGACCAGTCTGAAATAGAAAATGCACTGAGTTGTCGTGATATTTTCACGTAGTAATCATTGGACGGGTGACGCAACCTCCTTACACAATCGTTCGTGATCGCTCGATCGGCTTTTTCGAAACGTTCGCTCGCAGATCTGCTCGCGATGGAAGAGAAATTGGCGTTGCGTAGTTATGTGTAGCTTTCGAATCTCGTTTTCAGCGCTATCGCTCTCCGCGTTCCACGTCGCAATGTGCCGATCCGTCGCAGCGGCATTACGTACAATACGTAGGTATGGGTAAGCGGAAGGTGCACGAGCCGACGTGAATTTTAAAAAAGTCAACGCCTTCCCTTTCTCCCTGTGGGAATAGATAACTCTCTCTCTCTCTCTCTTTCNAATAACTCTCTCTCTCTCTTTCTTTCTTTCTTCCTCTCGCTCTATCATAGCTGCAAACGGCCCTCTCCCCCTGGCACCACTCCGCTCTTTCACGACGAACCGTCGATTTTTCCGCGCTCGTTACGCTCACTGCGAAACGCGAGAGTTGGATCGGATTAAATTGCAGAAGCCGACAATTTCCCCCCGTGCAAAATCGTTTAACTGTCATTTTTGTGCGGACGCCGTGCCTTCTCACCCCTTCCCCCCCTTCCTGTCGGGCGGCCTCGTCGCGTTGGAAGATTGAAAATATCGGAAATCCGCTTTTTCCGCCTCGCCGGAATAGCGCGAGAATAATTTTCTAACGTCAATCTGAATTCTCGCGATGTGTTTCGTAACTGCTACGCGAAAGTCGCGAGAAAATACAAAATTGTCTACACACAGGACACCTGTTATACGACAGAATTTTATCAAACCATAACATATTACAAGACAGTGAACGACTTTATAAATATACCTAAATATCTTACATGGGAAACAGAGGCCATTAACCGTTTCGGCCCAAATGGAATAATTTTGACGTTCAAGTTTGAATCAATACCCAACAATGAAATCGAACTAAACATTTTTTTAAATCACTGTACCCTATGTTCTTGAGAGTGCTCTTTTGAATGGTGATAGTTAGAAATAAAAAAAAATTTTTTAAGCATGGAAAAATTGAAAATAAAAAAAAGAAACGTGTTTCTTCGTTACGATATCTAGTTAACCCATTAAGTCCGGGAAGAGCACAATTTTTATACGATGTTTGAGGCATATTTTCTGCAGAAAAAAATTGAAATAAAAAATTTCAAACATACATA
>NW_014558212.1:0-461 GCF_001313825.1 Dinoponera quadriceps
TTACAAACTGTAATCTTACTTAATATCATTCGATATTTCCAAGGGTTCTTACAAACCAAGTCATGCACAAAATCTTCTAACATCATACAAGTTACCTCTGGCGCAGCAGATTTGTTATAACAATCAATTTCTTCACATTAAACATTCTGTACAGTGTCTTTCCAATTCTCTCTCAGTAATTTTTTCACAGGCTGAGATGCCAAATTATTCCCGAAGCTCTGCTGATATTTTTTCAAAGTCCTCGATATTTTTGCCATACTAAGCCACTTGAAATTTATGAGATTACACAGGTTACTCAGCCCTTCGTAATGCATGTCTAATGACATCGATTGCTTCTAGAAAATAGTATGATTTATTTGCATTGGGTAAGTGGGAACTACCATCCTTATTTGAATCTATCCAAAAATTGGAATCTTTGAACCTCACTCTGCGATGTGCAATAAAGATACATCCCCGGGAAA
>NW_014558213.1:0-432 GCF_001313825.1 Dinoponera quadriceps
TAAGGTTAATTATATTATTTAAGTATCAAAGAAATAATTTAATAATTTTGATAAGTTTGAATTTAGGGCTAGATTCATATTCATATATATTAATTTTATTGAGATTATGAATTTTAGGTTTGATGTATATAACTTTAGAAGAAATTAATGAATTAAAGATTAAAATTTTTTTAAGAATAAAAATTATTTTATTTATATTTTTTTCTTTTTTAAATTTAGTGATATTTTATTTATTTTTTGAATTAAGTTTGATTCCTATATATATATTAATTATTTATTGAGGATTTAATCCTGAACGATTAAGAGCTTCTTTTTACATACTGATGTATACTTTATTATTTTCTTTACCTTTATTTATTTACATTATGATAATTTATTTTACTGTAGGAAGAGATGATTTTAATATTGTTATAATAAGAGAAATTAAGGTAT
>NW_014558214.1:0-2727 GCF_001313825.1 Dinoponera quadriceps
TTAACACTGATCGCTACCAACAGCAAATGATCGATTTAAATCGAGCAATGCGTGAAAAACGACCGAAATATGGAAAAAGGCCATACAAAGTCATTTTACTCCATGATAATGCCCCATCACACACACAGCAAAACGGGTAAGGGAAACGATCGAGGCGTTCAGTTGGGAAATACTAACGCATCCGGCTTATTCTCCAGACTTGGCTCCGTCCGATTATCATCTATTCGCATCAATGGGACACGCTCTCGCTGAACAACGCTTCAATTCGTATGAAAATGTACNCTTCAAAAGAAAAAATGTTTTTTTGGCGTGGCATTCATAAACTGCCGGAGAGGTGGGAAAAATGTATAAATAGCAATGGACATTATTTTGAATAAAATATTTTTTATCATTTTTAAACAACAAACCTGTAATTTTTATAAAAAAATTTCGGTTTCAGACTTCTACACCTGGTATATCACATTCTAATGCAAATCGACTTGTATATTTCAAGTAAAAGCAAACATTTCAATTCCTCTTCAGTGGTAATAACACATTGCGAAAATCACGTCACGGCAAAAAAGAACACAAGTATATTAGAGAACATAACCAGAAATCCATTTGTTAAATATTTAAAATTTTTCCATTTGTTAAGTCCTTGTTTAAAAAACCATAACAGAACTCATAAGACTCAAATGGATCCTCGTACGCAGTTCGCTTAATATAAATATCAAGTCATCAAAAGAAATACTAACACCCGAACTGTAAACAATCAACTAGTATCAGATACTCGGACTAAATAAAAATATCAGTCCGGTCCTAGTTCTGGCCCACTAAAGTATTTAATAAAGATTCCGGTTTCGGTTTCGGTTTTCTGGGCAATGGAAATATCGGTAAACCGTTGTTACGTCCTGGGTGTGTCCCGGAAACTATGAATTTCTCTTTTTAATTATATGATTAGGAAACAGGCGGATTTCGAGCTAGCGCTATTGTAACAAAGATAAGAGTACATTGGCCGCCGTTAAACGTACCGTATGGTTCCCCAGGTGTTTTTCATTCATTCCGCCTTCATGTAAGGTATGTAGTTTATTTACATCCTGGGTACCCCGGGGACGACAGATTCGTCTTTTATATAATTAAGATATCTAGCCACCTCTACGTTAGGCACGTATGTGCCCATACTGGGTACCTAAATAGCAACAGATTCCTCCTCTTATGATTATAAAACTAACAAATTTGATCAAGCGGTTTATGAAAAGATACGAGTACACGCCGCCCATACATAAGGCTTCCGATGGAGCTGCGATCTCTCCACCCTTGTATAACAAGGGCCCTCCTATGCGATTAGGTTCTTAGAATTGTTTATATTAATAATAGGAATTTCCCGGAGTAACCGTCTTCCACGCAACCTCCTCTCATTGGTGGACGTCAACCACCACCCCCAAAAATTTGCCCTATATAAACCCCAGTCTCTTGTGCAAGACACACTTGGTTTTTCATTTCGAAAGTCTCGTTGCGTATCATCGTTGTTACGATTCTCAATCCTTTGTCCTCAACTGTGCGGAGGCTTTGATCTTTGCTACACGGTACAGCAGCATTTGCGAACAATTAATTACGTATCTCGCGATTTATCCGATCGACCACCGCGAGTGCAACTATCCGAACGGCCAGTCGACCGAAAAGGTTCCGCATCCGAGGGACCAGCCGACCGAAAAAGTTCCGCACCCCCAAACCTTGTACACGTAAGAGTAAGTACCCACCTCCGTTTTTAACCACCCTACCTTGTCCCGTTCCTTAGTTTATTAACACCCCCGTGTCGCAGTGAATACTTTATCTGATGAAGAAAGGCTCGAGGCCCTCCGACTCGCAGTCAGGGACTTAAACGAGGCTGACGACGCTACTTTGATCGCTTAGCTGACAGCCTTTTCCGAGCTTCTAGCCTCTGACAGCAGGTTACATTCACCACCCCCTCATAACGAGAATTCTCTAATACCTCCAGGTTCCCCTCTTGCTCCCTTCTACTCACCTGACCCCCATTATCAACCTCCAACCCCTCCAACACCACCCTATCGTAATACTCCTTCACCCTACCCTTGGGTTTCGCCTCTTCCGTCTCCCCCATATTATTTTAATCCACTCTCGCGATCCCCTACCCCAGACCCACGGACCCCAGACCCATCTCCGTCCCCGTACGACTCCCCTACTTCCTCTTCGGAACCTCCCACTCCCAATTCATTGCCCTCCCCTTAAAACACTCCCTGTAACCACATACATACACACGCGTATACACACTCACACACCGTATTATTGTAATCGCTCCTTACACCGTTCTATTTTTGTAATCTTACCACTCTCGCAATATTGTAATGTTACACGTAAACGTAGAATAAATATCGAAATTATTATTCTAAAATTCCCATTTTATTTAATACCATCGCGCGTTCACTACCCTTTCCCTAGTTACTTCACTCGTGGTCCCATCCCAGGTAAAAGGCTTCGGTGCCCTGACCTAAATTAGGACCACCCTGCGTACGCTCGCGTCAGTGTAAAGTGACCCTTCCGGTCTTTGACCTGCACCGCCGGCTTTCGGGTACGTTTGGGGTACGCGCTTACGCGCGCGGACATTGCGTTCACCTCTAGGACGTGACACCGTTTAAATTATGGTTTTTTCGATTTTGGTTATTTAATCTTGTTTCCTTAATTAAATTATATATATATATATATATATATATATATATATATATATAT
>NW_014558215.1:0-4157 GCF_001313825.1 Dinoponera quadriceps
GCGGTATACCAGATTTTTTAGTCTTCCCCACAAATAGTAATCGAGAACAGAGAGTTCCGGTGATCGTGGTGGCCAATGATGTGGGCCATATTTGTCTATCCATTTATCTGGAAACATTTCGTTCAACCGTTCACAGGCAACTCTAGATGTATGGTACCGTAACTTTCAATCCTCATAACTCGAAAAGAAGTGATTAAAAATACGTTTCATTATAACGTTTTGGAAAGCTCTCGAGGTAAGCTACAAGAATATGCATTGAAAAATGGGGGTTTCCATTTAAGAAATTAAANCCTTCACGTGATCTTCAAACGACTATCCAAGGTCAAACCAATGACACCATTTTATGTGCCCCTCGAAGTCACAAAACTTTTGTCTGAAACATTTTTCTTTAAAATGTCGCGTTTAAGAAAAAATCGGGTGAGACGGGTGGTCTGGGACACCCTGTATATACGAGGTCTGTTCAAAAAGTATTGCAAATTTTGAATTTCCGCAGGTTACGTATATTCGATTTTCGATCTTTTTGTGGCGTTATGTTGGTACTCATGTCCCTCACTTATGCCGACAAGTTCGGCCATTTTGAATATTCAATTTATTTTTGACAGCTGTTTTGCTTGGACGTGTTTTGGCTCGTCTTCGATTTTTGCCTATTCCAAAAAATGGATCAAAGAATCTGTATCAAATTTTGTGTGAAAAACAAAATTAAGTGCGCGGACGCATTTCGAATGTTGACTGTGGCATATGGTGAAGCTACCTTGGACCGAAGCAACGTTTATCGGTGATACATAATGTTCTCAGAGGGCCGAGAAAATGTGAACAACGAAGAGCGTGTCGGACGCCCGAGCACGTCAACAACAGACGAAAACATTGATGAAGTGAAGAAAATAGTATTGGCCAATCGTCGAATCACCGTTAGAGAAGTTGCTGAGGACCTAAACATATCGATTGGCTCGTGCCATTCTATTTTTACTAATGATTTGGGCATGAGACGGGTCGTCGCGAAATTCGTGCCAACGCCCCTGCTCACACATAGTTGCTTGTGCGCGAATTTTTGCCAAAAACAACACACTAATGATGCCGCAGCCACCGTATTCCCCAGACCTGGCCCCCTGTGACTTTTTCTTGTTCCCGAAACTGAAGAGGCGCGTGAAAGGACGATGCTACGTTACGATTGAGGAGATAAAGACGGCACCGAAGGAGGAGCTGAACAAGATCACAAAAAATGATTTTTGAAGTGCTTCGAGGATTGGAAGAAACGTTGGCACAAGTGTATAATATCTGATGGGGATTACTTTGAAGGGGACAAAATAGATATTCATGAATAAATAAATAATGTTTGAAAAAACACCAAATTCGCGATACTTTTTGAACACACCTGGTATATTATTTGATAATAATAATTGTTATTAACTATCTCTGCACGATAACTTGTATGACAATTATGATCTTTATATGATAATACTAATTTGACTATATCATTTTTCGACTCACAGAAAGACGATTCCGTTGGTGTAACAGAATTTACCGTTGCTGGGGGAACAGACGAATACTCTGTACAAAGTAAACTGAGGAGGAGAGAGGAATTATTTAAGAAGTAGGAAATGTTTTCTCTCATTGTAGGAACAGGAGGATTTTTGTAGGAGATTTTCACTCAGTCAATTGCTTTTAGATATCTCGGCCGAGTTTAAGACTGATGTATATAATTATATCTTATATTTAAGCCCATCTCAAGTTCATCTTCAGATGTTTTGTAGCCAATGATGTGAGCCGTACAGCATCTGAAAATGAACTTCAGACGGTTTTAAATATAATGTCGCACCATGAACACCGTCCTTTTAATGCAGCTGACTGTTCACATAAGTATTTTCAGTCAACAGAGATATTATTCTTGTTACCGAGTTTTTATTTCTTGTCACCGAGTTTTCAACTGGTCCTTATTCAGTTGTAGCAATTAAGACTTTTCCTTATGATAATTACAACTAACGGTAAATAACAAAATATTTGCGCGTTCGTGTGCGATATCATCTCTCGTCATTTTGTTAAATCGCTGATAAAGAGTGCCATCGATCGACGCATTTTTAGATTAAACTTTTACCAAACACCTGTTTAACGACTGGGAACAACTGAAGACCGCCGAAGAGTATGAAGTCATGAATTCGTACGCCGAGTACTGCAGACGATTTTCCTTGATATTCTCGAGTGAGGACTCGACGTTATTTATTCCGGCTCGCAGAGGGCCAGCATTCTTGCCGAATTTCTTCATAAAGCGCTTTGCATTTTGCAGTATATTGCTTCACGGCTGTATGTGTGTTTATGTCGGTATCGATCGTACCGCCCATACTCGATATCATATGGCCTTTCAATGAATCCCGTCCCGTATTGATGCCGTATTCCGGATACTACTTTGTGGACAATAAGAGATACTTCATTTACATTTTTTGCCATTCTCTCGTGGCCTTGGAGATAATTATGGCCGGAATAGTCGCCCACGATTGCCTGTTCGTGACTTATGTCAAACACATTTGCAGCAAGTTCGCAATGGTCGCGTAAGACGTCAATTCTGCGATAAACTTATAATACACACAATATATTAGGTGCTTGAGTTAACCCTTAGCTGACACACGGAGTTAAAAGTACCCCAGAGCGTTTTTGAACGCAAATTTTCATAGCGCGCGCCAAATTTGGTTCTGTGGCGTCACTTAGTATTAGTTGAGGCTTGACCCAATATTGATAAGTAAAACAATTATACACATTTTTTCTCTCTGGGATCCAAAATACCCCCTATAGCACGTACGTTATTATTCTGACGTGTGTCAGCTAAGGGTTAATTCTCCCTGTTTTTTGCTACCAAAACTCGTGTTTATTTCAAAAGAACGTTATATCTTATGCCAAGTATTGTCCTTTGGAAGCTACAAACTTTTCCCACTTTTCGGGTAACACATGGATTCCGCGATAGAAAAATTTAGGTTTTTCCGATCCAATCATTGAGCCGTATTTTGACATCTTCGAAAGAACTGAAATGCTGTTAAGAAGTGTCTCAAGGATTTCCTTCACTGGTGTTGCAACATGTGGTCTAGCATTGTCATAGAGAAGAATAATTTTATCAAGACTTTTGACGTATTGCGGGTGTTTTTCTTTGAGTGCTAGATTCAAATTAAGTACTTGTCATCGGTAGCGTCCAGCATTGATGGTTTGATTATGTTGCAGCAGCTCATAATATACTACCGACTTGATCCTACTAAATGCGCAGTATGGCCTTCTTTCCATGAATATCCTGTTTTGGCTTTGATGTTGATCATTCTCCGGAACGCATCCACGATTTTTTGCGCTTAGGATTGTCGTAACGAATTTATTTTTCGTCGTCAGTCACAATTCGAAAAGTAATGCTTCCCACAAATGCTCTTTTTTTGGTGCGAAACCCGACGTCTTTAATGCATTAAAAAAATGGTGTTCTTTGCAGAACGATCTAATTATTAAAGCCTTCAATCACACTCTGATTATTAAAGCCTATTGACAGTATTTTCGTATATATCAACAGTCACTTTCGACTATGTTGAAATAGCCCAACTACTGACCTCTCAACATTAGTCAACAGCGAGAATTAATTCAAGCACCTAATATATAGAAAGAAAATCATGTGAATTTAAGATTTATGTTCTTATATATAAGCAAGAATACATAGTCTTATACGAAGATAAAACTTACTCTTACGTAAAAAAGTTCTATATAGTTCCACTAAGAATACATTCACGTTATTCAAGGATAATTTTGATGAATTGAAAAGACGAAATATTGGATAGAAAGAACGATACCTTCGAATTAAGATTATTTGTATCAGTTCGAGGATTCTTTCTATTCCAATATTCACGAATAGTTTGCAGATTACGTTTCGAATATTTATTCTGTAATTATGGCAAAACTGCGGGGAACATGACGACTGGTGCGGACGACATGTATAAGAAAGTCGCTTTCTTCGTGCACAATCATCGCTAAGCTTTAAAGTGAGTAACGGAAAAAAAAACGTTGGCGCAACCTTTGAAAACGACTGGGACAAAGCAGGAGTGGCTGATCGCATTTGTATCGTCAGGTTCGCACAATTCTCGAGAGCACTTTCACCGTACCTTTCGCACTGCAACTGATCTGCGTTGTGATAGGGATGA
>NW_014558216.1:0-2604 GCF_001313825.1 Dinoponera quadriceps
TTTTCTTTCCCCTTTCTGCGCCGGTCGCCGACTGACGCCGGCGACCGTACGGACCCCCTCGGCCTCCGACTTAAATCACCCCGGAGCTGCCGGTCCCGATCGGGACGAACTTGGGTCGAGTGGCCAACGCGCGGACGGTGACGCTGACCGCGGGGCCCGTAGTTAGTGGGTGCTATTCGCGCACCTGGCGCCCACACGGACTCGTGGAGGTCCGGATTTAGCTAGCGGCCCGAGGTTCATCCGTCGGCGTTGCACCGGCGACTCGAAGAGACCGAGTCGCGAATAACGGTNACTCGAAGAGACCGAGTCGCGAATAACGGTGGCACCGCAAAGCGACGTTTGGTAATTCGAGCCGTGGCCTTCATTTATGATCATTGACGTGTCTCATCGTTATGCTTACAACAACTGTCTCACCTGTTAACAATCTGCAAAATGATTCGCACGGTGATAAACACGGATCCTGCAGTAGCATGTCTACACAATCGAGATATTCGTATGGAAAAACATCTTTTCGCGTTAATAACTCAAAATCTTCGATCAATATGTTTGGAAATTCTGACCGGATAATTTTTAAATAATTTTTACTGAGGTAAGATGCCAATTTGTCGAGTCTGGTGTTTAGAATTTTGTATGGATCATTAAGTCGTAATTGTAAGCAATTTCATAACTTTGATTTTCCAGTTGTATCTTGAACATTTTTTCTAAATTAAATATATTTTTCTTTAATTATTGTTAGCACATTAAAAGAGCCCTCAAACGTATTCGCTATTTCCTTTATAATAAAGTGCGAATTATAAGTTGATAAATTATGAAAAACTATGAGGATTCAAAATGAATTTTTATAATTTAAATTACAATTAGAATGGGCGGGATCTCTCTATAACGACTGGTAAAATGGCAATGATCGCGCACTCTCTTATAATCCGCCTCGAATTGTTTCTCGTATATGTGACAGTGCATTGCGCTATGAAATGTCTCCCACTGACCTTTCGATACAGTTTTCATGAGAACATTAGTGGATAAAATATACTTTACATGGTGCGCTAATTGTTCCAATTGCTCGACGAACCACGAGATGCAATCGTTATCGCGATGAAAATGATATCCAGGTAATGAATTTTCGTACGAACAACGCATGTAATATCCTATATCATGTAATGCACTATTCTACTATACTATACTATACTAAATACCTTGTGAAGTTGATATAAAGTGTATTCGTTTGAGGTGCCTTTCGCAATCTTCTCCAGCATACATTCCAGGTCAGCATACCACCACAAACGGGGTCCGCTCTTTCCTGCTGTGGTTGCCGAAACCTGAGCCATTTGTTGTTCTCGTCGCGTAACAGGATAGCGCAATCATTTATCTCTCGACAAACTGCTGCATGAATCATCAGTTTCTCCTCCAAATAGAAGTAGTGCAAACACCTGCAGAAATAAATTTTTTATTCTCTTTCATGAGATATTTTCAGTTTTTCATTAAATTTTTTATAAATTTATACATACCGGTCACAAATGTATTTTTTCATGTTATTTTTTCATGTTCAATTACGAGCTCACGAGTGGGGACAAGTTTTTTTTCCAAGTAAAGTGTCCAACGTTATCATCTCGTGAATCTGGTGTGTATAATATTAGGTGTGCCAGAAAGTTCTGTCCATTCCGGTTACAGAGCAAAATCGTTTTTTGACAACATCGGAGATTGCGGCAAGGCTTGTTTCAGCTCAACAAACCATTTCGGACCATATTCGGCAACTAGGACTGGTGTGTGAATATTTGGAATGGGTGCCACATGAGTTAAGTGAGAAGAATTTGAATGATCGAGTCATCATATGCACATCTCTATTTGCACGGAACAAAATCGAACCATTCTTGAACCTGATGATCACTGGGGATAAAAAGTGGATTACCTACGAAACCATAGTAAGGAAAAGAGAATATTGCGTAATCGGAAAACCTACCCTCTCTACCTCTGAACCGAAGTTGAGCCTGAGTAAGAGAATGTTGTGTATATGGTGGGACATTAGAGGACCAATAAATTTTGAACTGTTGAAACTGAACGAAAAGCTAAATTCGGAGAGGGACTGTCAGCAATTGGATAATTTCAAAACAGCACTCCAAGAAAAGAGGCCCGCGATGTTCAATAGGAAGGACATCACACTGCTTCAGGATAATGTCAGGCCACATACAGATTTGGGGACTCATCAAAAACCCCCAGAGATAGTCTGGAAAATTCTGTCACATGCACCATACTCCACGGACCTAGCACACTCCGATTATCACTTGTTTCTGTCCTTAGAAAATTTTTTGCAGGGCAAAAAATTCAAAAACGAAGAAGATATCAGACAAACGCAGGTTCAATTTTTTGCCTCTAGGGATAAGGCATTTTTAAAAAATGAGATATACAAATTGCCATCACGCTAGCAAGAAGTCATAAATAAAGATGGAAATTTATAATATCTAATAAAGTTTATTCAAGGTATGAAAAATGTATTACCTTATTTTATTCTAAAAACGGACAAAACTTTCCGGTAGACCTAATAGATTGACGTGTTCATCCACTGTCCGGTCTGTGAGACGTATCGGAAAACTTTTGAGTCTGATTTTC
>NW_014558217.1:0-337 GCF_001313825.1 Dinoponera quadriceps
GATAAGTGCGTAAGTGAACAAGCTTATTCACTGTAACGAAATTTATGTTACGCGTCGTATAGTAGGAGATTCGGGTCGTTTCGAGACTGGCCCGCGGGAGTCATATGACTGATCGACGGAGACGCGAATCGCCATATCACGCGTGACGAGCTGTTGGTAGTCAGAATCACCGAATGGCTTTGTCCGTCTTTTTTGTATCAGCATTCGCTATATCGCAATGTGTCATTACTGCGGTATGTCTCTGGGTGCATGGCGGAGCGGTTCACCTAACGCGAATTCGAGAAAAGAGCACGCTTTCTGGAACGCCGAGTGCTTGTGGATGCGTAATATCGCGCTG
>NW_014558218.1:0-356 GCF_001313825.1 Dinoponera quadriceps
TGAGCTCCTCGAAAAAATATATAGAGAGTTCCCCACCAAGTTTATTTTCTCCTTTCTTTTTTTATTCTTCACGGATATCTACCTTTGCAACGCACATACCGATAGATTTTTCTAGAAAACTTAATAATAAATCTCTAACACGGCGTCGTAGCCGATCAAGTAAGCACTAACACATTACTGAGATAGCACCAATCATCATAGCGTAGAAGACAAAAATGATGTGCGGCATAAGGACACACGATATTTATACTTATTTGAAAGAATCACTTTTTAAAGGTTATTATTTTTTTCGACACGTTGCTACATGTTGCAACACGTTAAGCGCTAATGGATTTGTCATCAGAGGATATATGCAT
>NW_014558219.1:0-3566 GCF_001313825.1 Dinoponera quadriceps
AAAAATGGAGAATGGTTATTGACTATAGATTATTGAATGAAAAAACAATCGGAGATGCATACACTTTGCCGAACATTACAGACATTTTGGATCAATTAGGAAGCTCTAAATACTTTTCAATACTAGATCTAGCTTCAGGCTTCCATCAAATACCAATGTCCACTAAGGACGCACATAAGACCGCCTTTTTTACCCCCTACGGACATTATGAATTTAAGAGAATGCCATTTGGATTAAAAAACGCACCTGCGACTTTTCAAAGATTAATGGATACCGTGTTATCAGGCCTGCAAGGCAACGAACTGTTCGTATATATGGACGACATTGTTATTTATGCCCACTCGTTAGAAGAACATGGAACTAAATTCAGAAGATTAATGAAACGACTCGAGGAAGTCAATTTAAAACTACAACCAGATAAATGCGAATTTTTAAGACACGAGGTAGCATACTTAGGTCACATTATAGAATCCGACGGTGTTCGCCCCGATCCTGGTAAAATAAGAGCCATTCATGAATTTCCTGTACCAACCAATCAAAAAAATATAAAACAGTTTTTAGGGGTCGCCGGATATTATACAAGATTCATTTCCAATTTTTCAAAGATTGCAAAACCGCTGACAGACTTATTAAAGAAGGACGCATCTTTCGCATGGTCAAAACCTCAAGTAGAAGCATTCGATAATTTAAGGAAATCCCTTTGCTCAGACCCTATACTTCAATATCCAGATTTTACACAATCTTTTAATTTAACAACCGATGCGTCCGGATACGCCATCGGAGGAGTTTTAAGTCAAGGTCCAATTGGAAAAGATTTGCCGATTGCATACACATCGCGAGTCTTGAACACCGCAGAACAAAAGTACTCAACAATTGAAAAAGAATGTTTAACCATTGTATATTGTACATCTTACTTCCGACCTTACTTATATGGAAAAAAATTTATCATCATCACAGATCATAAGCCTCTAGTCTGGTTACATTCAGTGAAAGATCCACTGTCGCGCCTATGGAAATGGCGTAATAAATTGTTAGAATTAGAATACAAAATACGATACAAGAAAGGAACTTTGAATAGCAATGCGGACGCCCTGTCGCGAAATCCAGTACCAAATAAATTATATATGATTCAAAGTAACAGCAATAATAATGATAACGAGTTTGAAAATGAATCCGATGACGAATCTCTGTTTTCCTTTAAAACCACTCAAGCAACTCAAGGTACTCTCCCCCACACTGAAGCGTTTCGCCCAAGTAATATTACTGTTTCCCCCGCAGATATTGTGGATAATAATGTACTAATCACACCCCCAGCGCCCACCAGAACCAAAGTATTCGAACTCCCCGTATACCCTGAAGATAAGGAGCCTCCCGATAAAACATTCGAAAACGTTCCCCCGTGCGAACCTGAAATAAGAAATGAGATTAACCTTGATGATGATACATACGAAACCCCCGTGATAAATATAGTAAAAGACAAATTTGGTACAATAAGCGAAGAAGAAGAAACGATTGAAAATTCCTTTTCAGATACGTCAGACTCCGACTCAGAAAGTGACGAATTAATGTTCGAATCAAACCGCGTACAACTTAACGAAGCAGAGAAAACAAATTCATTATTGACCCTCATTGAGAGGAGAGATCCCTTAATGTCTTATTTAGACAATCATGTATCTTTATCCAAGTAAACGGCCACCCAGTAGATAATGGCGCCCGAGAATACCAACAAGCTAACTCCCTACCCTTTTACGAAGATATCAACCTCGGAAGAGCAAAAGTAACAAGCATAAGAACAAAACAATTAATAGCACTACCCATCAAAACAGGTAGCAGAAAACTGATAGATTCCGATGACATGAAGAATTGCTTGAAGTCACTATTAGATGTCACTAGAGAACTAGATTTAAAATCATTTAGTATTCGCAGAACAGAATCTTACGATGACATTCCATGGTCATACATGTTAAAGCAAATTATTAAGCACTTTGAAGATACACTCGTCACGATCACGATTTGTCAAGGTGTTACACAAACCCCAGAAGTAGTAGAACGCGAAAAGATAATAAACGAAAATCACTCATCAAACATTGAAGGACACAAAGGAGTCAATAAAACATACAATCGAGTTAGAGCCAACTATTACTGGAACACAATGAAGAAAGACATCCAGAACTTTATAAAAAAATGTAAAAATTGTCTGATTAAAAAGTTAACCCGCGTGAAAACCAAACTACCCATAATTATTACCGACACGCCCGGGTCAGCCTTCGATAAAATTTCAATGGATACTTTAGGACCGTTAATTTCTACGAATCAAGGTAATATCTACATTTTAACTATTCAAGATTTGTTGACAAAATACTCGGTACCCATACCTCTAAAAGAAGCAAACTCGTTAACTATAGCAGACGCCTTTACGAAAAAATTAATTTGTATCTATGGAGCTCCTAAAGCTCTACTTACAGACCAAGGCTCAGTATTCCTAACCGCATTAATGCGAAACCTAGCAAAAAACTTTGGCATCCAACAATATAAAACAACCGCGTACCATCCGCAATCAAATGGCTTCGTCGAGAGATCACATCACGTATTAATAGAATACCTTAAGATTCAAATTACAGACGAAAAACATTGGGACGACTACATAGAAATGGCTATGTTCTCGTATAATACAGGCACTCATGAAAGCACAAAGTATAGTCCTTACGAATTAGTTTTTGGAAGATTAGCAAAACTCCCTTCATCACGTATAAACCTCGACAGTAATCTCGAACCAACTTACTATGAATACCTAACCGATCTGTTCAATAAACTATATTATATGCAGCAAGAAGCCAGACGCAATCTGATACATTCAAAGGAAAGAAATAAAAAATATTATGACAGAAACCTAAATTCTCGCAACATCAAAGAAGGTGATACTATATTTTTGCTAAAAGAACCAATCAAGGGCAAATTCTCTGACCAATATACAGGCCCACATAAGGTTTTACAAATACTTCCGAAGAACAATATTAAAATACAGTATAAAAATACTACTCGCGTAGTACACATGGACAAAATTAAAATTACAGACATAGATCCAAGATGAAATACTAATGTGTACGTCTTTTATAGGACGCCAGGCTCCCAGCTACGACCTTGTGTCAACAACAACCTCATCATTATAAAGCAACAAGGACAACATTGCAAGTAAATAGTTAATGCACCTCACTCTGTTCATGCTATTACATAATCCTTTTTCTTCCAAATCATATTGNCACATGGACAAAATTAAAATTACGGACATAGATCCAGGATGAAATACTAATGTGTACGTCTTTTATAGGACGCCAGGCTCCCAGCTACGACCTTGTGTCAACAACAACCTCATCATTATAAAGCAACAAGGACAATATTGCAAGTAAATAGTTAATGCACCTCACTCTGTTCATGCCATTACATAATCCTTATTCTTCCAAATCATATTGTAAGAACAAGAACATGTCAAAGCTCAGTTTAGATTCGTAATCACCCTTACATCCTTTATTCAATGAATATCCTAGACTCTTTGCCAGCATCTGCGC
>NW_014558220.1:0-236 GCF_001313825.1 Dinoponera quadriceps
ATCCCGTTGTCATGGACGAAATGTAATGTTACTAGGGACAATATCGTTTTTCAGTAAATATGTCTATATTTTAATAAATAATTGAGAACAGTACTTATTTAAACGAAGCGTGAACATTACAATTGCATCAGAATAAAATATTGGTGCATTGTCTAAGCCCTTGACAAGGTTACAGAAGTCATACGGAAGATATTCATGAATAAAGAACACACCGTGATACAACTCGATGTTTCTGA
>NW_014558220.1:374-2859 GCF_001313825.1 Dinoponera quadriceps
TAACTAAACTCCAGAATCATTATCTGAAGCGTGGGGTATCGCGTTGTATGCTAGAAACATATTTCCACCGCCCTGTATGCTTTGCGAACATTTTTAAATGTAAGATTATTTTTTCAATACTGATAAATGCATATCTCGTTGACATCGACGATACTTAATGTTACTAGTGACAATATCATATCACCGGTATGACTGTTATATATTATGAATAATTTTTATCAGGACATATTAAGAAAACGCTTGGCGTGTAAAATTGCACATGAATGAATTGTTGGCGCATTGTTTAAGGCCTTGCCATAATAACATAAATAATACATAAGATATACATGCATAAAGAACACACCCTGATAAAACTCGACGATCCTGATTGGTCCTTCGTTCTTTCTAGGGATGTTTGAATGGAATATTCGTTATTCACATTAATTTGGCGTTTTCCGCACAAGTTAGCCCTCAGTGAAGCAGATTTCATCACATTTTATTTCCGCGTGACATATTTGCACTCGCGTTGCTTCGAAATAGCATAGCTTCTATTAGCGAAAGTAACAGAATTACAGAATCAATTAGTACAGTTTCTTGTAAGCCGGAATTCTATCACGCGGTACGCTCGAAGCATGTTTCAATAGATCTGTACGCTTTGCGAACAGTTTTACTTGTACGATTATTTTTTCAATACTGATAAATGCAAATCTCGTTGACATCGACGATTTGTAATGTTACTAGTGACAATATCATATCTCCGGTATGACTTTTATACATTATCAATTATTTGTACATAGTATATATTTACAAAAAGCGTGTACTGTAAAATTGCATCTGAATGAATTATTGGCGCATTGTTTTGACCAGGTAACGTAAATTATTCGTAAGATATTCATGCATCACGAACACACTCTGATAAAACTCGACATTTCTGATTGGTCCTTCCATCTTTCTAGGGATGTTTCAATCGGCAATTCGCTATTAACATTAATTTGACGTTTTCCGCACAAGTTAGCCCTCAGTGAAGCAGATTTCAATACATATTATTTCCGCGTAACAACTTAGCACCCGCGTTGCTCCGAAATAGCATTCTTTCTACTACTGAAAATAACTAAATGCCAAAATCAATAACTGCAGCGTGGGGTATGATGGAAATGTATCGCGCGGCTAGTTCGAAGCATTCTTCCAATATGTTGTATGCTTTCGGAACACTTTAACGTGTATGATTATTATTTCAATATTGATAAATTGTAATGTTGTTGTTAACCACGAAATGTAATGTTACTAGTGACAATACCATTTCTCCGTTATGACGTTTATACATTATCAGTGATTTGTTGACAGTACTTAAATAAAGTAAGCGTGTACTGTAAAATTACATCTGAATGAATTGTTAGGGCATTGTCTAAGCCCATGACAAGATATCATAAGTTATTCATAAGATATTCATGCATAAAGAACACACCCTGATACAACTCGACGTTTCTGATTGGTCCTTCCTTCTTTCTAGGGATGTTTAAATGGATAATTCGCTATTCACATTAATTGGGCGTTTTCCACAATAGATAGCTTTCAGTGAAGCAGATTTCACAACATTTTAGTACCGCGCATCATATTTGTACGCGCGCTGCTTCGAAATAGCATTGTGTATTTCTAGTACAGAAAGTAACTAAATTCTAAAATCAGTTACTGCAGATTGGGGTATGATGGAAATGTATTGCGCGTCTAGTCCGAAGCATTCTTCCAGTATGCTGTATGCTCTCGGAACACTTTTACGTGTACGATTATTATTTCAATATTGATAAATTGTAATCTCGTTGTTAACTACGAAATGTAATGTTATTAGTGACAATATTATTTCTCCGTTCTGACGTTTACACATTATCAATTATTTGTTATCAGTACTTATATAAAGCAAGCGTGTACTCTAAATTGCATCTGAATTAATTGTTGGGGCAGTGTTTAAGTCCTTGACAAGATTTCAAAAGTTAAATATAAAATATTCATGCATAAAGAACACACCCTGATACAACACGACGTTTCTGATTGGTGCTTCCTTCTTTCTAGGGATGTTTCAATGGACAATTTGTTATTCACATTAATTTCGCGTTTTCCGCACAAGATATCTTTCAGTGAAGCAGATTTCACAATATTTCAGTTCCGCGCATTATATTTGCACGCGCGTTGCTTCGAAATAGCATTGTTTCTAGTACAGAAAGTAACTAAATTCTAAAATCAGTTACTGCAGATTGGGTTATGATGGAAATGTATAGCGCGTCTAGTCCGAAGCATTCTTCCAGTATGCTGTATGCTTTTTGAACACTTTTACACGTACGCATACTTTTTCAATACTGATAAATTGTAATCTCGTTGTAAACCTCGGAATATAATGTTACTAGTAAAAATATCATTTATCCGTTCTGATGTTTATCCTTTCTGACCTTCCAAATCAGTTAAGACAATGAGGCTTAGACATTTCAATTCCTTATTAAATTTCGAATAAGTG
>NW_014558221.1:0-657 GCF_001313825.1 Dinoponera quadriceps
CACTGATCGCTACCAACAGCAAATGATCGATTTAAATTGCGTGAAAAACACGCAATTTTTGGCGTGGCATTCATAAACTGCCGCAGAGGTGGGAAAAATGTATAAATAGCAATGGACATTATTTAGAATAAAATATTTTTTATTATTTTCAAACAACAGACGTGTAATTTTTACAAAAAAATTCCGGTTTCAAACTTCTACACCTGGTAAACATTGCTACCCTCCACAATTGCAGTCTAAACATTTTATTTTTATTGTATAGCGTGACACGATAAATGCTCTCTGCTCGATCAAATAATGTTACAATTATTTTTAATATTTGTATACAGATTTGTAGAGAATCATCGAAGAACTATTTCTACGAAGATTTGCATATTGAAACGTCTTAATTGGATACATAAATATATTTGTACAAACACTCACACAATACAAATTAATGCTAATCGACGCCACACCAAGGCAAAGTACGATGAAAGTGGACAGTTTAAACGTTGTCGTGAAGTAATCGAAAAATCTTTAATATGAAAAATATTCTTTATTCATTGCAAATTACATGGCGTTTAATGTGACCAATTCGCGCTTTGGAATATAACGATAATTATTCTTTCATGAACTTAACCGAATGGCTCTTTGATGAACTTCAATGGCGGTGATTAT
>NW_014558222.1:0-1599 GCF_001313825.1 Dinoponera quadriceps
CGCAGTGACTCGTTCACGCGATTGTTCTTTTCGTCTTCCAGAAACCATTTGCGACAGTTTTCCATTCTCTTATAATTCGCGTCTATAAATTCCTGTATCGAACCTGCTTTCCCACCACGTTCATTGGGCAATAGTTCTATTGGAAAGTACTCGCTCGCGCTCTGCAGTGAAGTATGAAAGTGTGTCTGTAAAAGGTCATTATTCATTATCGCTTATCTTCCATGTGTGTATTCAACGGCATTTCTTAGAAAACATTAATAAGCAAACATTACTGATTTAATATGGAACCAATTAAAAACAATTTAATATAATTATTGACGTCGTTGTGATTTAATTTTCTCGATATGGGGGATGTTTCGAAAGCCATGGAAAAAACATCAAAGGATTACGGTCTCATCAAGAGATTCACTTTTTGTATTGTGTGGTGTAAAAATCGTTTCCTCAGNACATCAGAGGATTGCGGTCTCATCAAGAGATTCACTTTTTGTATTGTGTGGTGTAAAAATCGTGTCCTCAGTTCGCCCTTGCTCTGACCGCCTGTGTGGGGTGGGCAGCCGGTCGCGCGATGGCGTTGCGCGTAACGTCTGACAATATTAGTCCTTGAATTTGTTTTTATTTTTGTGTTGTTTTTTTTTTATACTATTATTGAGACATTCAAAGCAATATAGATTAATAATAAATGCAATCATGCGTAAGGCATGCATTTTGAGCACCTGCTGAAATGAGATGTGTAAATGAAATTAAAATAAAAGACAAGTAATGCACAAATATAACCAAAACACATAAACTAGTATTGTCAGACATCACGCAAAATGCTCTCGCGCGACCAGTTGCCTATCTCACGGTTGGTTCAAATAGGTACGCATATGAGGACACGAGTTCCTCGACAAAATTGATACTCTTGGTGAGATAGACGCAACATTCCTTGAAGTTTGTTCCTGAATAGGCCCCGAATCACTCCGTATATCGCACCATTTCATCATTACTCGCTAACAGTAGCGAACTAGATCAGAATGATAATTTTATCGAGGAGAAATCATTTGTTAAAAAGTTGAAAATGCTTTTTCTACCAAATTTATAAATTCCGCACTTATGAAAGGTTTCACCATATTGTATATCACTTCGACTATTGGCGACGTATTTATTATGTGTATTCCTTTCAGGCGTATTGGTAAGGCATCTTGTACGTAGTATATTAATTTCTTTAAGCTTGGTAGGTTTATACGGCCCACGTGTCCTGTTGTGATGCCCGTGGCATCGGCGACCCATATCATTCCTTTCATCGATCCGCGAGTCCAAAGATATTCCTCATAGATCATAAGACCCGTACTTATTGCTTCATTGAAGAAGAAATGCGAGGGATCCATATCGACCAGCTGTACAAATTGTATATTGTATCCTTCTTTTGTCTTACCATCTAGTTGAAACTGGCCACTTTTTAACAAAAATATGGTTACTTAAGAAAGATTTTAGACGAATTTCAACTATATTATTATAACTGTATTTGTTCAAAATGATGAAATGTGCTTGCAAAATTTTCTACGATCGGAAAGCAATTAGCATAAATAAACGTTTATGCAAAAATCATCTGCGAAGTTT
>NW_014558222.1:1674-1906 GCF_001313825.1 Dinoponera quadriceps
TCTATTGTTAAATTATGTCAAATAATATATGAAATCCTATATAAATTGCCCAAGAAAAGGTTTCTAATCCTTTAAAGATTAACACCGAAATATATTTACAAACAATTTATATATTCGCATTACTTTCTCATATCCTCTGATTGACAATGTAGGTTATTTCATTGAATATAACAATATACAAAACATTTGCTTATATCATTTGTTCTCAGATCGCAGAAAATTTTGTTGTTTC
>NW_014558223.1:0-293 GCF_001313825.1 Dinoponera quadriceps
CTGATTGGTTCTTCGTTCTTTCTAGGGGTGTTTCATTCCAATACTCACAATAATCTAGCGTTTTTCGCACAAATTAGCCCTCGTTGAAGCAGATTCCACCACATTTTATTTCCGCGTAACATTTGCAACCGCGTTGCTTTGAAATAACATTGTTTCTAGTACGCAAAGTAATTAATTCCAAAACGATTATCTGAAGAGTTAACAATTTAATATTTAAAATAAAGCTTTATGATAATTGAAAAAAAAATTTTGTTAATATAGTGAATAAATTATTTATTTTTTTTATTAAATAA
>NW_014558223.1:321-945 GCF_001313825.1 Dinoponera quadriceps
ACATTGATTAAAGTAGTATAAATTTTACACATTTTCATATTATTTTATAATTATATATAAAAAAATAAACTTAATTTTTGAAAATTAAAAAATTTTATTTTCTCTTTATTTACCTTACATAGTCTCAGATATTTTATGTATATTATTATAACGTATATACATTTATATCTGAATTTATTAATGAAATTATAAAAACTTATGTAACATAATTTGTAAGATAGAAAGGTTAATTAAATGAATCATTTATTTTTATAAAATTATTTACTCATTATTAGGAAAAAATTCTTTACATATTTAATAGATAAATGAATTTTGATAAAAAGATATGTAAATATTAAATTAAATTTACAAAAATTTTTGATTCGAAAACTTTAGTAATAATTATACAGGAATTGTAAAGTTTATTATTTAATAAATAATTACATATTAAAATAAATGACGATGTTAAAAAAAAATTTTAGTAATTAATTATTAATATGTGGGAAAAATATTATATGATTATTGAAAAATAAATGTAACAATAGACAAAATTATTAAAATATTTTTATAGATTAATGTAATTTATAAAATTTTTCATTTAACAGTTATAAAGAAATTTGATATTTTAATGACTATTATCAATCG
>NW_014558224.1:0-1054 GCF_001313825.1 Dinoponera quadriceps
TTCGATGACGTGGCATGCGATAAGCAAGATACGATAAGAAAATACTTTTTAATGAGACGATATTCGAACGTCGACTGTTTCTATCTCTGTCAGACATACGCGAGAATACCTAAGCATCTTATACGCGACAATGCGAACCTGCTGATCTTGTTTAAACAAGATGGTACCAATTTAAAACATGTATACAACGATCACGTTAACACTGACNGATGATTTCTGTACATTGTGTCGCAAGTGTTGGCAGCGCAAGTATGGGTTCGTGGTAATAGACAAGGATAGCTCGCTCATTAATGGTCGATATCGAAACGCATTTAACGAATACGCGATACCGTGAGACGAATAGTCTTTGCCGTCGTGAAACGTCAACGGTGAAACACCTCCGACGTTTCTTCAAAACGTCTCCGACGTTTTTTTTTTCCAAAACAACAATATGTCGATAATCGACAGTGAGAAAGAAATTCAGCATCATGAAAAAGTAGCGAAAGAGATCGTAAAAACGAGCGACTCGATCCGTAAGAAATATCGCGCTCTGAAAACTGGTACAATGGAAGAAGATATCGCAATGGGAAAACGTTTCAAACCTATTATCGAGCCTCTACAGAAAATTGTTAAAAACACTAACGATTCCAATCCGCTCGTGTTGAAGAATACGCCGATTGAAGATGTGAAAAATGAAATATTACTTCCACAAGGAAAAAAGGAGCATATGAGAAAGATGGAAACGAAAGAGAGAAAACTAGTGAATACACATGCTGGCAAGGGAAAGAATGAACGGAAAAGAAGACTAGAGGACGATATTATTTTGGATCAACCGCGAGAAAAACGACGAAGAAAGATTTCATCGGATACGTTACCGACACCACTCACGCACCAACGTGTTGAAGTTGTGAACACGCTTGCTGACGAGGACGTTTATGAGATTGAAAATGAGTCTCTCGAGAAATCTGTGCAACATGAATTGCAAACATCGGAAGGTCGATTATCATTACAAAGTCAACTGGGTCCACTAGGCCAAAAGTATTGTGGATAGCCAAATATTGTGGATAGTTTGAGT
>NW_014558225.1:0-1228 GCF_001313825.1 Dinoponera quadriceps
GCTCTTTATTCGCGAAACGTATGTTGCGTCCCTTTATGTATTCGAGAAATGGATACGGGAGGTGAACCGAAGATAAAGACCGAGGAGAACCGTCCGAGAAGAATCCTATCCCACCATGGTCTAATCCAACTTCAAAGTGCGCGAAAGTACATACGTCTCTATCCTTCCACGTTGATTTGCACGATTGTAAGATAACAGATTGCAAGGAGCCCAGCCGTACAGACGTCAGTCGTCAGACGCGAGTGTTTCAAAGGACCGTGTAAGATAGCCGTGAAGTGTGCTGCAAGACGTAAGCAGTAAGCTAATTGACCAATTGGATTCTTACAGTCCGAGAATAATCGACAGCGGTTGGTCAATTAGCTCACTGTTTACGTCTTATTCGATACCTGGCGGTTATTGCGGACGGTTCTCAAGAGATCTTCTTCTTTCCGCGCAAGTCTCGCGTATACTTTCTGCTTCTATTTAATTTGCATTTTATATGAGAAGGAAAATTCTTGACTTNGAAAATTCTTGACTTCACTGTAAATTTCTCGATTCTGCAAGATGTTCTGAAAAACGGTGAAATTCAGCGAATATCGTAGGAGTTGGTTTGGGTGATAAATTGCAGGAGGGCGTGAAACGCGTCTCGTTTAGGCCGCGCCGTAACGGGCACTTTCGAAAAACGTTTTCTTCGGCACGTCGAAAATTTTGCTGTTGCGAACCGCGCCCGCAGTTAAGCCGCGGCTGTATTCCTCCGGGAAAATTTTCGCGCTGCGCAAGTTAAGCGAAACTTCTTGCTTTCGTTATCGGGGAGAATACAGTAACCTGGTGACACCGGGGAAATCCTGCGTGGCAGCCTCTGGCGTCGCGAATTCCAGGCGGAGGCATAAAACCCAGGCAACTTGCTTCTTGCCGGCCGTTGTCAAATGTCGGTCTATCGTTTTTTCGAATTTTTCGCCCGCCCGTCGTGTCCGCTCCGGTGCGAAACGAGTGTCATTCTTTTTCTGCGCGCCAGTAATGAAGTTTTTGCCAATTGGATTATGAGTCGGTAGTAATTAACTCGCGAAATTGTGGAAATTCAGTAGTTTGTTCGGCTCAATCAGGAGAGTAATCCTGCGCGCTGAATCATGTCGCGTATTTATCGGCTCCCCTAGGAGGGAAAATATAATTTTAATCTACGGATTTAGTGCGAGATGAGGAATTTAAATTTATACATACGTGCGACGCGCCTGCATTACGTCGGGAATTA
>NW_014558226.1:0-212 GCF_001313825.1 Dinoponera quadriceps
GGTCAGGAAGATTTTGCTGTGTATTTGGTGGGATTGGCAGGGAATTATAATTATATACTATGAGCTGCTCCCCTACGGCCAAACTCTTAATTCGGACCTGTACTGTCAACAATTGGACCGTCTGAAAGAAGCAATCGCCCAGAAGCGGCCAGCTTTGGCCAATAGGAGAGGAATTGTGTTCCATCAGGATAACGCCAGGCCACACTCATCGA
>NW_014558227.1:0-9965 GCF_001313825.1 Dinoponera quadriceps
CGCGCGCGCGCGACTACCGCGAGTCGTCGCGAACAGGGGGAGGGAGGGAAAGGGTGCGTGAGGGTATACCGGAGGAGGGGGGTGCGCGATGGTATACCGACTGTTGGCGGGGGTTCCGACCGCTGAAGGGGGCCCTATTCGGCAGGTAAAAAAAAAAAACAACGCCTACCGACCGCTGAAGGGGGCCCTATTCGGCCGGTAAAAAAAAAAAAACAGCGCCTACCGACCGCTGCTATTCGGTCGGTAAAAAAAAAATAAAAACAGCGCCAACTGCGCCAACTGCGCTAACTACGCTAGCTGCGCCAACTGGTTTTTGCTACTCGGCCGGTAAAACAGATCCAACTGCGCCAACTGGATTTGCTACTCGATCGGTAAAACAGATCCAATTGAGCCAGAACCGGCCTTACCCCTCTACTATAGTTCAAATGAAGAACAACCCCCGATACACATTGTAACTGAACGCAAATTCCCGTTTAGTGCAATCGATGACAGTATATTACCAAATGTAGCTCCACGCGTTAGAAGACAAAGAAACTTACCAAGTAACAGTACTATTACGGACGTGTCAGGGGAAAATTTTCTCTAACTTCGTACGACGAGAGCGTTTTCGACCCGAACGAATTACTTGATAGCTTAATTATAGACAGGCATACAGAACAAGATGTACCGCCTATTGACGATAGACAAGGAAATCAATAGATTACGAACCACCGTCGCGCAACATACGAACGGTAGCGTAGAAGGAAACCCTTTACCAAGAGGCAACAGGAAAGGAGAACGCGACTCTCTAGTAAAGGCCTTATTAAGTCAAATACAAAACCTCACTACATACGTAACCGAGCTAAACGAGAAGGTTAACATACTGCAACAAAATAACACAGAAAGATTCACCAACCTACAAAGGCCCGCTGCAACGGGGCATTAGAACAGAGACAGAACGTATAACCACACACATATACATGACCCCCTCTTGGAAGATAGTCTCGCATTGAATTCATTCGTAACCGACACCAACAGACAACGGATAAAAGAGGCCAGAGACTTAATACCGACCTTTGATGGCTCAAGTGAAGAGTCTCATGGAATTCCTGCACGCTTGCAATTATGCTTACGGTCTAATATTACATATTAATACATCCCACAGAAAAAATTGCATTAACTAAGGCAATAACCTGTATGAAACTAAAAGGACAGGCCATGATGGAGATGAAGAACCGAAATATAAAGACTTACCGACAATTGAAGGAAATACTAGAGGCTTGCTATTCGAGAAAAGGTCGACTACATGCTTGCAACGCGAATTTAATTTCTTACGGCAAAAGACCGGAGAAGAAGCGCGGGTCTGTGGAAAGAGAGTCGATAAATTAGCGACAGAATTATATGAGTCAGCCACTGACAGTAAAGTATACACCCCGGCAGAAAAGAGAGCTATTCACGAATACATTAAACCTCAAGCGCTAATTAATTTCCAACTTGGGCTGAATGAGAAGCTGCAAACCATAGTGCGATCCCGAGCTCCCACTACACTAGCTGAAACTATTGCCGAAGCAATGAAGGAAGAAAAGGTAAAAGAACTAAATAACCACTATAATAATCGTGAAACTGCACCCCCATATAATAGTCGACCGACGGCATATCCGCGCGCTCGAGAAAATGTTAGACCTCCGACGTGTCACAAATGCGGCAAAACAGGATATCAAGGGAAAGATTGTCGTACCAGCTGTTACGCGAACTGGTATACCCTACCAACAATAAGCGAATGTCTCCGCGTAAAAATATTGCACATACTGCAAAAAGGTAAGGCACTCGCGAAGAATGCTGAAAGCTGCATGGGAAGGGAGTTGAATACGCTGCACCTAACTTTGAACGTCGCGAAGGGCATCAAAACTCAAATACAGCCTCGACTAATAGGCGTGGAATGAACCAGGGAGACACTCCCAACAAAAACAAAAGTAAAAAACGAGAGACAGAAAAGAGACAATAGAACGCAAAATGCTCGAGAATTTCAGATCAACCAAGTGAAGAAAGCTAAGCAAACACACACGGGATAGGACTCGGTGATACTTCCGATATGCGAAGCCAGACGGATAAAGATACCGCTTTTACTGGATACCGGATCGTCAAATAGTTTTATAAAAGTGCGGACCTTAAAGGGGGAAACTCCCGTGACTATAGATAAAGTAACGCTGACCGGAGTTACCGGACATCAAACAAATACGCTAGGTAAGTTCATTGCAACTATAAAACTAGGGAGATAAGTCCTACAACATAAAATCTATGTGGTAAAAGATGATTTTCCCATCGAGTATGAGGAAATATTAGGAGTAGATTTCCTGCAGGCGCATAACGCGACCTGCAACTATCAAAGCAGGAAACTGAGGATTCTTGGGAACAATTTGGGTTTGTTGCCCTACCGAACATATTAGATACCTGCTCGAAGCGAAACGATAATAAAGGCAACCACAAATGTAAATTCAATAGGGATCGTTATTGCTGAAGAAAGAAAACCTGGAGTTTTTATTGGAAATTGCCTAATAAATCCAAAAAATTACACGTGTAACGTGAGCATCATAAACACTACGGAGGACACGGTCAAAGTGGCTACCCCGTATGTAACCTTAGAAGACGTGCCAGATTCTAATGAGAAATGAATAAATCTAATAAATACGAGACAGAAACATGGTAAGACACTGCAACCACAAATGGAAAAATTGAAGCAACAATTACGCCTACAACACTTGAACGAAGAACAAAATACAATATACACGATTTGTAAAGATTTTAGTGATATATTCTTTCTCGAAGGAGACTGTTTCACTCATACTACAGCTGTGGAGCATCGTATTGCTACTCGAGGTAATGTAACACCGGAAAATATAAAACCATATCGTCTGCCCGAGAAACACAAGCAGGAAGTGGATCGACAGGTACGAGAAATGCTCGATGCTGATATCGTTCGTCCCAGCATCAGTCAATGGAATGCTCTCTTATTGGTAGTGCCAAAGAAAACTAACGCGACCGGAAAAACTAAATTGCGAGTCGTGATCGAATTTAGAAAACTAAATGATCTAACGGTTGGAGACTCCTTCCCGTTACCTAACATAAATGATATTCTAGACCAACTTGGAAACGCAAAATATTTAACTACGCTAGACATAGCGCCAGGTTATCATCAAATTCCAATAGAAAAACAGGATAAACATAAAACAGCATTCTCAACACCTACATTTCGGGACATTTCGAATTCAGTCGAATGCCTTTTGAATTAAAAAAATGCACCAGCAACCTTCCAGCGGCTAATAAATACCGTACTAGCTGTACTACAAGGAATAAAATGTCTAGTATAAGGTTGGCAAGGATAACATTTTTAGTTAATAATATTGCCAACTGTAACAGCTTATTATTTGACATTGATTTAATATATCACTGTTCTGTTTTTTTGTTGGAAAGTTATATATCTCGCCTGTTTAAAGAATTCATTGTAAGCTCTAAAAAATATTAAAACCTTTTTTTAAAAATTAATTTTGTTGAAAATGGAACGGTCGGAAATTCGCATTATTATGAAGTATGAGTTCTTACATGGGACTACGGCATCGCAGACCGCGTGAAACATTAATAGTATATTTGGTTCTAGTGTTACTACGTAACAGACAGTATCAAATTGGTTCGCCAAATTTCGTACAGGTTACTTTGACCTCACAAATGAGCCACGCGGTCGCCCAGAATCAAAGTTCAATAATGAGGAACTAAAGGTCACCGTTGAGTCTGATCCATCTCAGAGTGCCTATGAATTATCGTTGAAGTTTGGTGTTAGCAAACAAACAATATTAATTCATTTAGCTCAAATCGGTAAAATGAAAAAGTTGAATAAGTGGGTTCCACATAAATTGAATGAAAAACAGAAACAAAAGCGTTTGGAAGCTTGCTTGATGTTGCTTTTTCGTCACAAATCTCATCCATTTTTTAATCGAATTGTCACTTGTGATGAGAAATGCATCCAATATGACAATTGCAAACGTTCAGCACAGTGGTTGGGCAAGGATGAATCACCAAAACACACTCCAAAGCGCAATATTTATGAAAAGAAGCTGATGGTGAGTGTTTGGTGGTCTAGGGCAGGTGTGATCCATTATGATTTCATGAAACCTGGCTCATCGATCACAGCAGAAATATACTGCAATCACCTGGACGAAATTATGCAAAAACTTAAAGAAAAACAATCTAGATTGGTCAACAGATCGACTCCTATCTTATTGCATGATAACTCTAGACCACACACTGTACAAATGACTGTGGCAAAACTACAGGAATTGGAGTTGGAACTTCTTCATCATCCTCCATACTCACCAGACCTAGCCCGCACTGACTACTTCTTCCGCAATTTGGACAACTTTTTAATAGAAAAACAATTTAATTCCGACAATGCTGTAAAACTGGCTTTCCAGGAATTCATTGACTTTCGTCCGTTAGGGTTTTATACCATCGGCCTGAACAACTTGCCGCTTAAATGGCAAAAGTATATAGACAATATGGATGCATACTTTGATGAATAAAATAATTCCTTATATTTGTAAGTTATCAACCAACTTTGCCTTTTTTTCTACAAATTTCATCCTTGACGACCTGATATATCTAGACGACATAGTCATTTATGGGTCCAGTTTAGAAGACAATAACAAGAGATTAATCTCAGTATTAAAAAAGATGCGCCAAAGTAACTTAAAATTACAGCTAGACAAGTGTAATTTCCAACGAAAAGAAGTTACGTACTTAGGACATATAATTTCAAAAAAAGGAATTTTACCGGATCCATCAAAATTAAAAGTAGTGCATATGTTTCCCGTTCCGAGAAAAGTCAAAGACATACAATCATTTATAGACCTAGCAGGATACTACGAGGGTGAATCAAATATAAACCGGAATTATTTTTATACCCGCAGTGAGGCAAACGGAGAGAGGCCAGGCTTCTGAGCGTTATAGGTGGGGATGCCTGAAGGAGATTCCCCCTTACGTGACCTCTCATTAGCGCTCTGTTAATCAGTATCACAATGTCAGAGCGGGAGGTGCTTGTCCGTTGCACAACGAATTATTATTACATTTTTCACTGCAGAAGGCATAAAACCGTCGGACATATTGAAAAGGCTTGAAGCACAGTTCGGGGACAATACGCTTAAGAAGACTCAAGTGTACGAATGGCACAAACAATTTTTAGAAGGACGAGAAACTGTTGAAAATGAGGGGCATCGACATCGCCCGAGGACCAACGTGACAGAGGAGAATATTCGCCTGGTTGGCAGCCTTATCAAGGGTGACCGTCGATTAACGGTCGCTGAAATTGCTTCTGAGGTTGGAATAAGCTTCGGCAGTGCTCAGGCAATCATTACTGACGACCTTGGGTTTCGAAAAATGTCCGCCAGATGGGCTTCTCGTCTTTTCACCGAAAATCAGAAACGGCACCGCTGGGAGGTGTGCGAACGGCTCAATAGCCGTGTCAATACACGCTATCAGGCCGAAGGGAAAGCTTTTTTGCACCGAATTGTGACTTGCGACGTAACGTGGGTGCACCACTATACCCCGGAATCCAAAGAAGCCAGTATAGAATGGCGAAAGAGAAGTGAATCTGCACCCGTCAAAGCCAAAACTCGGCTCTCAGTTGGAAAAGTTATTGCAACTGTATTTTTTTACTTTAAAGGTATTTTGCACGTCGATTTTTTTCACGAATGTCGTACTGTGAACGCCGCATACTACTGCCAACTTTTGGATGAAGCAAAAAGCGGAATATAGTCGGAAAAGACGCGGATTTCCAATCAGAGACGTTATTCTGCTTCACGACAATGCCCGGCCCCATACAGCTGCCTTAACTCGTCAAAAAATTGAAAAACTGGTCTGGACTATATTGGAACACCCTCCCTATAGTCCGGACTTATCGCCCTGCGATTATCATTTGTTTGGACCACTGAAAGAAGCACTTGGAGGACAAAGATTTGACAACGATGCTTCTGTCGAATCCTTCGTGAGCGATTGGCTGCTGTCACAGCCGCCTTCATTTCATGATAGCGGAATTAAAAAACTGGTTACCCGTTGGGAAAAATATGTTTCGAAGTCCGGGGATTACGTAGAAAAATAGTAATGTATGTTAGTTCTTTAATGATGCTTCAATTAAACAAAAAATACAACCGGTTTCTATTTGATTCACTCTCGTACAGACGATTTATAAAAAATTTTTCTAAAATAGCACGCCCCTTAACAAAATTAACAAAAAAAGAAGCACAATTTGAATAGGGACGAAAACAAGAACATGCGTTCGCGAAATTAAAAGAAAAATTGACAACGGCTCTCGTGTTAAAATATCCGGATTTCAACAAGGGATTTATCATTACCACCGACGCCTCGGATTACGCGATAGGTGCTATTTTGTCACAAGGGCCGACAGGAAAAGACAACTCTATAGCTTATGCTAGCCGCGTACTATCTCGCGCGGAATAAAATTATAGAACTACGGAAAAGGAACTGCTAGCAATAATATGGGCAGTGAAACATTTTTGCCCATATATATACGGAACGAAATTCAAAATAATGAGCGACCATAAACCATTGGCATGACTATTTAATGTCACTGACCCCAGATTAATCACGGTGGCGACTGTAGTTAAAAAAATATGATTATGAGATCATACACAAGGCCGGACGAGCGAACACGAACGTCGACGCGCTCAGTAGGAATATAATACGACGTCTTAACCCATTAACGCCCACGGGACACATTTTTCACCGTTTATTTCAGAGCTCTCTAGAGGGGATCAATTCCGGCATAAAAATTTTTTTAGTACATGTGTTTTGAAAATTTTTTATCTATCTTTCGAATGATCATTGTTAAAATGAGAACAAAAATTTTTTAACTCTCAAAAATAAGATTAAAGCAAAAAAAAACACCAAAAATGAAAAAAGAATTTTCTTTAACTCCATTTTTCTTCTACTTATCGTTGTGCAGTCACTTCAAAAGTGCAAAAAAGTGTCCTCGGCATCTCAGCTTTAAAAAGACCACTTTTTGAGTTTAAAAATCTCTTCTGGATGATCCAAAATGGCGCCCGGAATGAAAAATTTTATTCAAAATCTTTCGGGAGCTCTAACTACAGAACTAAGAGGTTTAGCGAAAAAGTTACGAGAATAAAAAGTTTTTAAAATTCATCAAAGAATACACTGGAGTCATTTCAGATGTTTTTGTTAACATTTTTGGAAATTTGTTTATGCAAAATTATTGAAAATTAAAAAAAAATTTGTTTTCAATTTTGGAACAATTACTTTGTATTCTTTGATGAATTTTAAGCACTTTTTATTCTTTACAATTTTTTCGAAAAGTTGATACTTATCGAGTAAACAGATATGGAAAGAGGAAATGTTTTTTTACACGATGATGAACATTCTTCAGGTGGATTTTCTTTTCTTTTTGGCATCGCCACTTTGAGATTTGAAATTTTTAAATAAAGAAAGAAACGATGTCACAATAATGGATTATTTCTCACAATAATTGATTATATCTAGATTTTTTATGTTGATGAAGGAGTCGAACGAATGAAATAATCAATTTTTTACGAAATTATTTCATTCGTGAAAAAATTGCAAAATGAGAAAATTGTAAATATCTAAAATTATTTTATTGAAACTAGAAAACTTTGTTTGAAAATAAAATATATTGAGAATGCACTTTATTTATTCTTTTATTTCCTTATTATAAATTTATACATGAATGTAAAAGAAAATAATAAAAGAAATTCAACCGGAGTACAAATAAGCTAAAGCAAGTGTAAAAAAACATTTCCTCCTTCTATATCTGTTTACTCGATAAGTATCAACTTTTAAAAAAAATTGTAAAGAATAAAAAGTGCTTAAAATTCATCAAAGAATACAAAGTAATTTTTCCAAAACTGAAAAAAAATATTTTTTAATTTTCAATAATTTTGCATAAACAAATTTCCAAAAATGTTAACAAAAACATCTAAAACGACTCCAGTATATTCTTTGATGAATTTTAAGAACTTTTTATTCTTGTAACTTTTTTGCTAAACCTCTTAGTTTTGTAGTTAGAGCTCCCGAAAGATTTTTAATGAAATTTTTCATTCCGGGCGTCATTTTGGATCATCCAGAAGAGATTTTTAAACTCAAAAAGTGGTCTTTTTAAAGCTGAGATGCCGAGGACACTTTTTTTTGCACTTTTGAGGTGACTGCACAACGATAAGTAGAAGAAAAATAGAGTTAAAGAAAAAATTTTTTTTCATTTTTCGTGTTTTTTTGCTTTAATCTCATTTTTGAGGGTTAAAAAATTTTTGTCCTCATTTTAACAATGATCATTCGAAAGATCGATAAAAAAATCTTCAAAGCATGTACTAAAAAAATTTTTAGGCCGGAATTGATCCCCTCTAGAGAGCTCTGAATTAAACGGTGAAAAATGTGTCCCGTGGGCGTTAATGGGTTAAAGGTAGACGCGCCGGATGAGGTAGAGGAAGAAGACAATGAGGAGAAATACGACAACGAAATAAAAAATCCTCGGAACTATACCGAAGAGGAGAAAAGACAAATACTTCACGAATATCATGATGCACCTCTAGGAGGGCATCAAGATGTACAAAAAACATTAAAAAGAATACGGTTAAATCACCAATGGAAAAATATGGCAGCTGATATTAAAAAATATATTAATGAATGTGAACTCTGTCAGAGAATCAAATTATCATAAAATACTAAAATGCCTCTCGTGATCACCGATACGCCGCGTAAACCATTTGAAAAATGCGTATTAGACATAATAGGACCATTAATAATAACGAAGAATGGAAATAAATATATACTAACGTTCCAAGATAATTTAACTAAATTTAGTAAAGCGATACCCATACCGAATCAAGAAGCCTCAACTATCGCGAAAGAGTTTGTAGAGAAGATAATTTTGGAATAAGGTATCCTTGACAAAATATTAACTAATCAACGAACAAACTTTTTAAGCAACGTGTTTAAAAACACTTGCGAACTATCAAGAATAGAAAAAACACAAACAACCACGTATCACCCATAAAGCAATGGTGCGTTAGAATGCTCGCACAGAATGCTCGCGGAATATTTAAGGCATTACATTAATACCGATCAGTCAAACTGGGATGAAGGGATGCCCTATGCAATTTTCACATATAATACTACCCCGCATACCAGCACAATACTCCATTTGAGCTATTATACGTTACTCCATACGAGCTGTTATACGTACATGAAGCAACATTACCTTCTGCCGTATATATACCACTCAAACCTACATATACTTTCAACGACTACGCCGGAGAACTTAAACAGACACTACGCGCAGCAAATCAGCTAGCCAGGAAATACGTCAAGGAAGAAGAAATGAAGAGCAAACGATACTATGACCAAAAAACCAAAGGGGTCCAATACCAAGTAGGTGACAAAGTCTTATTATATTGTTACGCTCGTGTCTTGATGCCCGCGCTTTTAGCGCCCTGAACATACAGCTGATTCTCTTAGCAACGAGTCGTAAACAACAGATGATCAGCGTTGACGGATAAACAACGGATTAGAGAGATTCTCTTTGGGGCGGTTGAGTCGTCGTGACGTGCGTGACGGTCTTTAACGAGAGAGCTTGAGCCTGCGAGTTACGTGTGCTTCCTTGTAAATATAGTTGAAGTTGTTTTCTTTTTAACCTTTTCTCGTTTTATTTCCCCGCGCGAGCGTAACAATATGATGAAACCATACGCCGAGGAAGATTAAAGTAACTCGATGCCATGTGGATAGGACCATATGAAATAATCAAGAAACACTCCGATGTTAACTATACAATAAAAAGAGGCCGAAAAACCATAACCATTCATGCAAATCGCCTAAAACCCTACATTAATAACACAGCCACACAAAAAAAAAATTTTTTGAGGCAGGGGGTTTGACTATGTTTACTGTATGTT
>NW_014558228.1:0-7027 GCF_001313825.1 Dinoponera quadriceps
ATGTGTAGAAGCCGATGGTCAATATTTTGAATAAAATAAAAATTAATTTTCCTTGAAAATTATGTTTTTTTTTTACCAAAAAACCGGAAAAAACTTATGCATACACCTAGTATATATCATACTACTCCATTACATAAGTAGAATTTAAGTATTAAACGTAATACACTCTGCCAGCAAATGTTGACGTCCTCAACATTTGTCTAAGGAGTATGCTGTTACGTCCTGGGAACCTCGGAAAATAGGAATTTCTCTTTTTATACATATGATTGGGAAGCAGACGGACATCGGGCAAGCGCTTTCGTAAAAGGGATAAGATTACGATGGCTCGCTGTTAAATGCGCCGTGTGGTTCCCAACATATCAGTTATATCTTCCAGGTCGTAACAGTAACTTACTTTTCAGTCTTTATTTTCTTAATTTGTTTGTTTGTTAATCTAAGCATTCTTCCCGCAGCAACCAGGTTTTCTTTGTCCATGGCTGATGTCTGCAACAAATGCAGAGATACTCTAACCTGTTTTGATAAAAGAGAAAATGCTTAAAAACTTAAATACTTATGCAACTTATATAACAGGATTGGTATTATTAAAACTCCTTAATTTTATTCGTCATATTATTAGGTTGGTACATATGAAATGTCCACTTTCAGTGTTTTGAACATCACGCCCATATAGATTACTTTTCTTTCAAACAGAGGACGGCGTATATTCACTGTGTGAAAAGTACGTGATCCACATGTAATTTAGCGCAAATAATTAATTTCTATATTGTACTGTTAGTCATAGAAGTTTGCATTAATGTTGTGATGGAAAATAGAAAAATTTGTATAAATTATTTATACGAGTTCAAACTTAGTCATACTGCAGCCGAGGCAACGCGTAACATTCATACTGAATTTGGTAAAGGTACTGTAAATGAAAGAACGACGAGACGTTGATTTGAAAAATTTCGTTCTGGGGACACAAACTTCGATAATTTGTCTAGCGGACACGCACATTCCGTCATTGATGACATTATTTTGAAAGAGATGGTTGAAACAGACCCAAGGTTAACAGTCTGAAGGATTGTCAAAAGATTCGTTCATCATTCAACTGCTATCCGATATTTAAACAAGTTATATAAAGTGAGAAAGTTGGATAAATGGGTCCCCCATAAAATCAAAGAGAGTGACAAATTGAGATGTTGGGAGATCTGCATTTCTTTGCGGTTGCGACAGAATACAGATGGAATTTTACACAGGATTGTGACTTGTGATGAAAAATGTATTTTGTACGACAATCACCAACGTTCTGCGCAGTGGTTAAATACGAACGATGCTCCAAAATACATTCCAAAATCGAATCTTCACCCCAAGAAAATGATGGTGTCTGTATGGTAGTCTAACAAAGGTGTCGTTCATTATGCATTTACCAAACAAAATGAGGTTATAAATTCTGATAAATACTGTCAGGAAATTGCCACCGTGCACCAAAAACTGTGCGTTCCACAGCCAGCATTGGTCAACAGACACAGCATATTGTTGTGGCACGATAACGCTAAACCACGCATTGCAAAACAAACCGTTCAAAAACTCACCGAGTGAACGTTGAAGTTCTCCTTCACCTTCCATATTCTCTAGACATCTCACCAATAGATTATCATCTTTTCAAACATCTGGATGCGTTTTTGGTGGGCAAAATTTTCAATGAAGAAAGAAGTGTGAAAAATGCATTTAAGGCGTTTATTGATTCACGTTCTCTAGATTTTTTAGAAAATGCATTGATGCATTTTGATCACGTTGGCAGAAGTATTTTAAAGTAGGTGGAAGCTATTTTGATTAGTTATGTAAGTTTTAAATTTGAAAAATACAACTTTCAACTTTATAGTTATAAACGGTCATTTCATTTGCACCAACCTAATAGTAATTAGAGTTTTCCTCTATTGTATATTTTACCAAACAAACATATAAAATTTATCACAAGAAGATGCTATAACACCGTAAGACGTACGTTTCTCGTGTTTAGCGAAATAAATATACTAACCTTAGAAACAATGTCGGTCTTTTTTATGTCAGTATATTGTTCTCATCTTGATCATAACAGATCTCATATTTGGAGGGAAAGATGTTCAATCTTCTCATTAAACACGCACCAGATCTGCGCAATACGCTGCAAAAAAACGAATATCTGTGCTATCTTATAAATATTCACTGAATGACGGTTATTTTCAATTTATTTCGCTGACTCTCCGTACGCATGTGTGACCTCTCTCTATTCCAGCCGCCATATTCGGGCGAGCTCCGATAACCTGTAGTTGATTGATCCACATACATTGGTTGATAATCACATAGGTGATTGGCTAATTTAATATAATATTTTGACGGGACCTTTCCACATGATCAACCTCACATAACTTGTTCTTCATTTAGGAGCCTCTACACTCTATGTAGTACTAAAAAATCTGTTTTTTTTTTCGAAACATTTTCTGCACTAGTGCACACCAGTGCAAGGAGTTTATACTAAAGCGTTCTTTTTATCTAGAATGACATTATCATGACGTCAACAACGCTGTTTGTTTTCGCAGTGCAACAGCATGTAGTGCAGGCAGTTCAGTGAACAGTTGTACTGAGTCAGAAGGTAATGTGGTCAGTGCAATACATGAAAGTGTAGCTTGGAAGTGCATGTAAGCGTAACGGAAATTTATACGAAAAGTCTTTATCAGGTATGTGGTTTGCATTATATTGAAATGTGTGAAACATATTTATTTCATTTTTAAAAGTTGTTAATATTATACCATCACACAGACACATACATAGCAGAAATGTCCAAACATACCACAAGGAATTTATGATGTCAAGATAGCTTTATGATTTTATATTTATATTTATTTCATATTTAGTCATTTATTTAAAGTTATGATCGGTAGGGTATATAATATTATAAATTATTAATAATTTTCTATATTTAGTTATATATTACATTCATCGTTTTCATCTACAATGGGTTGTAATAGTGGTTGTATTACAACAAAATTCTCTTCGTCAGAAGAATCAAATAATTCCATGTGATGTGCCATATTGCTTACTACACTCTGGCGTTTTAGCGGTGCAGCAAAAACGAACAGAACTCTTCATTGCATTTTTGCACTGAACTATTCAGTACTAGTCTGTCCCAGTGCGGTTTAGCTCAGTTCAGTGCAGTTCTGGTGCAGGTGTAGTTTAGTGTAGCGAAGAAAAACAGACTTATAGATTAAACATCTAACCTAACGATGTAAAGATGTACCTTTAGTATCTATTAAAGTTAGGACTAAGTTATCCGCATTTGCGCAAGATTATAAAATAAAAAGAAAATCCTCACGAAGGATTAGTGCGAAATTAATACATAAAAATGACGTCACTTCTGAAAATCATTAACGGTCTGCAACTGTTTCATAAATGCTTAAAAAAAAGGTAGGACATTTACTGTTAATTCGTAACAAATATTTCATCTTGAACGAGCGGATACGATATCCTGAAAAAAGCGAGAAAATGAAGAGAAAGGTGAGATATGAAAAGTAACATTTAAATGAAAACGTATATAAATATAAAAATTGACATTTAAATAAAACGAGATATAAAAAGTAACATTTAAATGAGAAAACCTACAGAAATATTAGTGGAATTTTGTTTCTCTGTTTAGTATCGATATTTTGTTTCTCTTTTTAGTATCTATAGGAGATCTGTTCCAAGTCGAAGTAAAATAATCGGAATTCCCAGAAACCGTCATCCACAGTAGCAACCAAAACCACAGCATGTCGTACGTAAAAAGTGTATGTATAACTTTTTTTTTCAAAATTCATAAGTACAATATATCAAGTAATACATATATTGTGTTTTCTAAAAATATCTATTAACACTAAACCTTCCAGTGCCGGTCAAATTGACCGTTTTCAAACTTTTATAAAATGTACACACTTTAAACGTTATAATACCGTTATCGAACTATATAACAATTCTTAGAATATGCATATAATATTTTTTTCACTCTGTACTTCTAGTTATTTTTTCACTTTTCCAAAAAAAATTTATCATGTGTCCTACCTACCGCGCTCGGTCAAATTGACCGGTGATTAAAAAAGTTATCGATTTTAGTATTCAATGCAGATAATGGTTGATTTATTGCTAAATGTAAATAAAATGAAGAATTTTTATAAAATTTCGTCCAAATTAATTTTTATATAAGTTCAATTATAAACCTAAAAAACAAAAATTTCATGTTTCCCACATGAGAAACCAAACTAAATATTTTGTACATTTAAAATTATATATAAAAAAACAAATTAAATTAAACTTTTATATGCAATGTTATGCATACATACATACTTATATACTATTGTACTACATGTATATACTTTATTCGGCTTCCTTACAATGTTTACAAATTATTTTAATCTGAAATGTACATTTGCCGCAAACATATTTTTCGCACTTCGAACAGATTTTTGTTGTTTTATAATTCTTACAAAATTTTATTTGACAANAAATTATATATAAAAAAACAAATTAAATTAAACTTTTATATGCAATGTTATGCATACATACATACTTATATACTATTGTACTACATGTATATACTTTATTCGGCTTCCTTACAATGTTTACAAATTATTTTAATCTGAAATGTACATTTGCCGCAAACATATTTTTCGCACTTCGAATAGATTTTTGTTGTTTTATAATCCTTACAAAATTTTATTTGACAAATTTTTCTTGACAAGTTTTTCGAATCTGAATTTGTAGACCTTGTTGGTAAAAATATTTTTTCTTGAGATTTTTTATATGTATCGCCGAGCTCTGAAGCTAACTGGAATAAAAATTCCTGCCTCGAAATATTTTCACAAGTCGTTTCTTCATACAAAACCCAGGCATTTATTCCAGCTAGGTCCAAAATGTTGAAAAATACCTGAAGTGGCCACCTACAACTTTTCGACTTTACACTGTATTTCTTTGCCATCTGATCTGCCACATCTACANTAATGTAATAGTTTCCGGTATACGTTTGTTGTTTTTTCTATTTCTATTGATTTATGTTTGGAACTTAGGACAAGTACTTTTTTTTCTTGCTTACTTTTATACATTGTAAGAGTCGTGTAATTTGATTTGTACAATTTGCTTGAAAATCTAGCCATTTTATCTTTCCTTTCTTTGGCTAACTTTGGCAACTCTTTTTTGTTTCCACGAATTGTTCCAACAATGGTAGTTTTTATTGCAAATAAATTCTTGGCTAATGATAGACTCGTGAAAAAATTATCTGTTGTTACGTTCCTTCCTTTCACAGGATGCGGAAGGACGAAAAGGATTTCTGCATCGCATTGTGACTGGAGATGAAAAATGGGTTCATTACAATAACCCCAAGCGCAGAAAATCATGGGGAGTTCCCGGCCATGCTTCCACATAGACGGCCAAACCGAACATTAATGGCTCCAAGGTAATGCTCTGTATTTGGTGGGATCTGCTCGGCGTAGTGCATTACGAGCTATTAAAACTAACTGAAACAATCACAGGCGATCGGTATCGATTGATGCGTTTGAGCCGAGCAGTGAAAGACAAGCGGCCGCACTACGCCGAGAGACACGAGAAAGTGATTTTGCAGCATGACAATGCTCGACCCCATGTTGCAAAAGTGGTCAAGACATACTTAGAAACGTTGAAATGGGAAGTCCTACCCCATCCGCCGTACTCTCCAGACGTTGCACCTTCGGATTATCACTTGTTCCGATCAATGGCACACGGCCTGGCTGACCAACACTTCCAGTCTTATGAAGAAGTCGGAAAATGGATAGATTCGTGGATTACCTCAAAAGATGACCAGTTTTTTCGACGCGGGATTCGTGCAATGCCCAAAAGATGGGAGAAAGTAGTGGCCAGTGATGGACAATATTTTGAGTCATAACTTTATCTCCATTTTTTTACAATAAAGCCTCAAATTAAAAAAAAACGGCAAGAGCAAAGTTGTACACCTAATAAAAATTATCAATTTATTGTAAAAAAATATACTTTACATTTTATTCAAAATATTGTCCGTCACTAGCTACTATTTTTTGCTATCTTTCTGGCAGCATTCGGATGCCACGTCGAAAAAAGTCTTCATTTTTTGAGACTACCCATGAATCGACCCAATTTTTGGCTTCTTCGTAAGTAGTGAAGTGCTGTTCGACCAGGACGTGAGCTATCGACCGGAACAAGTGGTAGTCCGAAGGAGCAATATCTGGTGAATACTACGGGTGGGGTAAGACATCCCATTGTAAAGCTTCCAATCAGTTGCTGTTGATAACGTTCTCCAGTGATAGTTTCGTTAGGCTGGAGTAGCTCGTAATAGATTACTTCGAGCTGATCCCACTAGATGCACAACATTAGCTTCTTGCCATGAATATTCGGTTTGGCCGTTGAAGTTGGTGCATGGCCGGGCTTACCCCACGATTTCCTACGTTTTGGGTTGTCGCAGTGGATCCACTTTTCATCCCCCGTCACTATTTGATGCAAAAAACCTTTCCGATTTTGTCTTTGGAGAAGTTGTTTGCACGTGAAAAGACGGCGTTCGACGTCTCTGGATTTGAGTTCATACGAAACCCAATTTCCTTGCTTTTGTACTATACCAATGGTCTTGAGACGGTTTGAAATCGCTTGTTGAGTCACTCCCAAGTTTTCTGCGAGCTGCTCTTGAGTTTGGCAAGAGTCTTGGTCCAATAATGCCTCTAACTCAGCGTCTTCAAACTTTACTGGCCTTCCTTCGCGTTCTTTATCTTCCACGTCAAACTCGCCGTTTTTAAACTTTTGAAACCACTCACGATAACTTCTCTCACTTAAAGCAGCATCACCGTAAACTTCTACAAGCGACCGATGCGCCTCAGCAGCAGATTTCTTTAAATGAAAGAAATAAATCAAAACTTCCCGCAAATGACGCTTATTCGGTACAAAACTCAACATTTTCGAACGAAAAAAATGTATACTGCTAATACAGGGTCAATAGTATTTTAAGGTTATGTTGTTGCCAGGTGTCTAAACTTTCTATATG
>NW_014558228.1:7169-19745 GCF_001313825.1 Dinoponera quadriceps
TTTTTTTTATAAATAATTTTAGATATACAAAATATTTAGTTTGGTTTCTCATGTGGGAAACATGAAATTTTTGTTTTTTAGGTTTATAATTAAACTTATATAAAAATAAATTTGGACGAAATTTCATGAAAATTCTTCATTTTATATACATTTAGCAATAAATCAACCATTATCTGCATTGAATACTAAAATCGATAACTTTTTTAATTACCAATCAATTTGACCGAGCGCGGTAGGAATAGGTATACACGAACTGTCGGTAGGTTTAGTGTTAAAATTAACCGAAATAGACTAAAGTGCTAATTATAATACGCAAATTTAATGTATATTTTGTTATGCTATTCCAACAACATGTTTAAAATATGCTTGTTTTAAGAAATACTTATAACACAATTTTAATCAAACTATTCACTTTTTAGTGCATATATATTAGTACATTATAATTCCAACATGAATTTGCAATATTCATTAGAATATCGCCGTAATATTACCACAATTTCCTTGACATCAGATTACTTCTTTTATATAATAATAAAATTTTTGTTGTATAATGATGCATCTTAACGTTATGATAATTAGGATGCAAACAATATACCAAGATATGTTTGTCTGAGTAAATGATTGATATCTGCTAAATACACGCAACAAATTTTTTTTCTGTTCAGTTGTATGATGAAGAAGTAACGGGAGACAGCAAGAAATTTCTTCAATAAGTAGTTCAAGACAAATATGGTCTATCTTATGTCGAAATCGGAATGAATCCTTCTCCATTAAAATTAGATCCAATTGAGCTTGTCACAAAGTGGAGGCCTGGCACAAGACATACTGGTTTAATAGCTAAGAAAATTGGAGTTTATCTATTATAGATGAAAAATTGTACGAGAGTTCCATCAACATTCAGGTAACTAGAATATATTCGACTCTTAATACATGGAAGCATCATTTTCGTTTTAAACTTATCTTGCCATATCCTACACTTTTATACAGGTAATCGATAATAAAGTGGTAAAATATATGTCACCGGAAGAATTCAATCCCGTGATAGGTAAACCACCGACTCGGGTGTCTTATTGTAGGCGCAGATAATATAGATTCATAATTGGTAATTAAGAATTTACATTTAGCACTCCTTCACTAACTTACTAACATATTTGTTACCGATTGTTCCTTCGTACAGATTACTAAAGAATACAGCGGTATATTCAAGGATTCAGGAGTCATATCGAAGAAAATACTAAGAAGATTTGTTATATCTCTAACAGCGGCATTACAACCAGACTCTTTTATTTGCTTCGCACTTCAAATATAATACAAAAATGAACAGAATAATATCAAATGCACATGCGACGTGAATACCAATAGTAAGTAATAAACGTCAATTAACAAAAAGAACATTGATTTACATCGCGCGTTCATTTGCACTTGAGCGGTATTCATTTCCTTATTTCTGGATTTGATTCTTTAAATATTAAGACCTGTTTTTTTTTTAAGTAAAATCTGTTTAGCAATTGCATCTTCTTCATTTAGTGCCATATCTGTGTCCAAACAATCTCTCTCATATGCCAGTGGTGCACACGTTGATTATACACAAGTATATGGAACCTACAATTTAACGCCGGTTCCGAACGGCAACGTTTTTAGAGAGGTTATATTAGGCAAGGATACATTCGGTGGTTTGCCATTGCCTTGCGAGAAGAGATTCGAGCGTAAATATTTTGACTTCTGCTGGGATCGAGCCCGCAATCGCTGGCATAGTAGATTAGAACAAAATGTTATACAAGGAGGACAGTGACAAATTTGTGTTTGTTGCCGAATATGTTCTCATGAGATTTTGAGAAGCTGCTGATAGAGGATCTATAATTTACGATATACATTTGCGAAAGTGGACAGAAGAAGCAAAGAAGCAACTGGATTTTGTTTCAATTATAACAGGAAATTAGTGGCTGTGGAATTTTAAGAAAGCATACAATATTACATCACTTAAAATAAGAGCGTTTAAAATACGGTCTTCTTGTGGATCTGATCTGATCGTACGTCGAACTGCAGAGAAATGTGTATAAGAACAAAATAACCACATTTCAATATAATTGGCGAGGGATCAACTTATAATGCGAATGAAAATGGTTTTAGTTTAGAAATATATTCTGGAAGAATCTTAAATAATAAAGGAGTAAAGACTGTCGAGGCTATTATCCAACGTTTATCTTCTATAACTGATGTCTTATCTTCTATGACAGCTATACTATTATGCCAATTATATCTGCAGATGGATATCTACTTTCTTCTCCATATATAGTATTAAAAGAAATATGTGTGCCATAAATCGAACGAACAATTTTCAGACCGGTTAATATTAATATTTCAGCTTCAAGACCAAGAAACTTACAAGTTAACATTTCAAAAATTGGTTGGAAGAAGTTTACTTATGAAGTACTGGGCAAAAAATATGTCACTGTTTGCTTCATGGATTGGATATTGTCCGAAACAATTGGAAGCATTTATATCAAAAGATAAGCAAGTGAAGATCTTAACGGTTACCAAAAAAACAACCGTTTTAATATGAAGGCAATTGAATAAGTATCCGTGTTTGAAGACAGGCGGCTTTGTTGATGCGGTTTGACAATACCATTGTGTACGATTTTTCAAACGACGTCATATAAAATTTCAGAGGGTTTCATGCCATAGTTTTGATTTGACAGCAATTTGTAAGAACCATGTTTGATGTTTTTTGATACAATAAGAAAAGCAATATTGATCCGTGATTCGCTTCTTATTGGATGGAAAAATATGCGAAGAAATAAAAACGAATTATGATGTCTTTTATGGGAACACTTCACCATTTATGACAACCGTAAGGTATTGGTTCAACGAATTCAAATGTGGTCGTTTATCTGTTTTTGGTGAGAAGCGCCCAGGCTGCCCGGCAGACGTGGTTATTGAGAAAATCGTTAAAAATATCCACGACATAATTCTCGCTGATCGCTGAACAAAAGTGGGTGAAGTAGCAGAGGCCGTAGACGTGTCATACGGAACGGCATTCAATATTTTGCATGATAACTTGGGAGCGAAAGAGCTGTCGACCCGATGGGTGCCGCGATTGCTTAAAGTGGACAACAAGCGGATACGGTTATCAGTTTCGAAATAGTATTTGGAGTTGTTTAAGCGCAATCCACAGGAGGTTTTTCATCAAGTCGTAACCGTTGATGAAACATGGATACATCATTATTTATCGGAGACTAAAGAACAGTCAAAATAGTGGACCTCACTCGGCGAGCGTGCTTTGAAGAAGGCCAAGACGATCTCATCGGCCGAAAAGGCGATTGCTATTATTTTTTAAGACGTGCAAAGTGTGATCTCTATCGACTATTTGAAGAAGGGGAAAACCTTCACAGGGCAGTACTATGTTGATTTATTGAGCCGATTTAATGTTGAATTGAAGAAAAAATGGCCCCATTTCGCAAAAAAAGTGTTGTTCCACCACGACATTGCACCGGCTCACTCCTCCGCAGTCGCCACAGCCAAATTAGTCGAATTGCACTACGAATTGCTACCACATCTACCGTACTCTGCGGATTTGGTCCCCTGCAACATCTTTCTGTTTTAAAATTGGAAAAAATGGCTCGGTGGAAAAAGATTCATGTCGAATGAAGCCATCGCCGTAAGAGATGCTTATTTTGCAGATTTCAACAAATCATTTTTTCAGAGGGGTTAAAAAATGGCAGGTACGTTAAGAAAAATGTGTCCTAAAAGAGGATTAAGTTGAAAAATAAATAAAATTTTTGTGAAAAACGCGTCTTTATTACTAACACGGGTACTTATTCATTTGCTTTCGTACAGTCTTTAGATATATTTGGTTTAAGAATTTGGAAGCATTTTATTCAAAGCTTTTCTGAGCTAGCTTTATTCTACATAATTATGATATAAATTTACATTTACGTAATAATATAATAAAACTACAATTTTGGGTACATAATCAACTTTCTTCTCCAAGATTTTAAAATATATTTACATATACTTGGTATAAAAGTGATTATTTATTTACACGAGCTGAAAATTTTGAGAATCCAGTTATTTAGCATAATTTTAAAAGAGAAAAATTTGTAATTAATAAAAGTAATTTTTGCCATTATGGTATTATAAATAAATCTGCCTATATCAATATCTATTATAAAAATTATGAAAAAGAAATAAGGTGAAAGAAAGAAGAACGCCGTCATTAAATGTCATAGTGAAAGCATAAGTCTAATACTGATAGCATGCATACATTGTGACGATGCAAATTTTTGCTTGTCACTCAGGCTGTAGACTGACCGAGAAGGAGCCGGAAATTCGTGCTTTCTCATGAGAGAAGGCGAGCAAGTTTATTATTTTTGACTGTTGTGCACTATTAGTGCACGAGACGCAACTCGCGGCTACTATAGATTTTTCTTAGAGTGTAAGAAAACCCCATGAGCTAGAACACCGGATGGAAGGAGACAGAAAGGAATCGGAGCTGCCGGCTGGACGGCGGCTAGAGTGACGCGTGGGAGGAGGCGGGGAGATCTCCTGGGTTAGACGGCTGGCGACAGACAGTGGGATGGCTACTTTGCGCTAAGAAAAGCGCAAGATCCCGCGACCCGATCGTAGAGCAGGCAGGGAAGGATTCCGTGGAAAGCGCACCTAGGAGTCCTGTTGATCTACTGTGAACGCAAGAATTGCCAAAGGTCGTCCCGAGAAGAAACAAAAGCGAGCGCCGAAAGTACAACATCAGACGTGAAGCTCCCGGGAGCACCCTTAACGCGCGTGATCTAGACGGGAAAACCAATCGAATACCGCATCGATTGGCGTGATAGATCCGTGCAACGGCTACCTCCTGCGCTAAAGGAACCCGGTGACGGAGCCCTGCTCGACACACTGTGCGGCCCAACGGCGAGCGAAGCAGACGTCCCAACTCGAAAGCGAGCGAGCGAAGTTGCCGAAATATCGGGACGAGTCCTGAGGAGAGACGAGCTTCAAGCGACAAGTGGGTGAGAAAGAGAATCATTATACAGCCGCGGGGAGGAAAAGTATTAGAGTTACGTAATAATTCCGAGTTAGTTGCCGTCGCTTCTCGGCGGCATAGGCGCGATAAAAGGACCGGGAATTGGAACTCGTTGGAGGTTCATGGCTCTCTAAAGATAATGTCGCACTTATGAGATTTTGAGGCTACGTCACAGGGCGATAAGGGCCGCGCTCGAGAGAGTCTCAAGCGTAGGGATCCTGGAGACTCGGACGCGGAGCTCGGTAGCCTTCTCTATTCGCCGATTGCGTCCTCGGTAAATTGTTGTCGGTATTATTTTGTACCTTGTAGATTGAACAGTGTCAGGAGCTCGTATGTTTGTTGTGGAAACTACTCCTGGCGAGCAAGTTAAGTCGGGAAATATTGGATCGGCCGGAAGCAGTGACTACTCTCGGGAAAGACCCGGCTGGCGCGCAACGAAAAATGCGGCAAGATTCGCGTAACAACGCCAGGCAAAAGAGCTGCCGGTTAAACGACGTGCGTTATCATAGCTGCCATCAAGCGGCTCACATCCGCCGCTTAAAACTACGTCTCGCGGAACAGCGCAAGCGATAGATCGCTCTCTTTTAAATTTGTTACGGAACCTCCCGTGGTGGTGAAGTTAATTATGTGAAAAACACAGACTAACTAACGAGTATGATTTCAATGTCACCGTATAATCTAGTATCTGTAGGATCAAGTAGTTATCTGTCTTAGAATTCAATAGAATTAAAGTGTTGTTATTTTTCTGTTAACCGGTCTTTAAATTATTACCTCTTCCGGCTCTTCTCCGACGTGTCCGAGGAATCTAGGAAGAACGTGTAATAACCATGACGCTCTATCAAGCGGAATAGCGAAGGATTCGACTCGCCTTTCGAGAAATAAAACTGAGCTAGCTGAGGTGGGTCCGCTGGCACGCAAATGCGGAAGCGGAGTCCCGCAACCGATACGGACGCGAATTGCTGTGACAACATATATACGAGGTCTGTTCAAAAAGTATCGCGAATTTTGTGTTTTCTCAAAAATTACTTATTTATTCATGAATATCTATTTTGTCCCCTTCAAAGTAATCCCCATCAGATATACACTTGTGCCAACGTTTTTTCCAATCCTCGAAGCACTTCAAAAAATCATTTTTTGTGATCTTGTTCAGCTCCTCCTTCGATGCCATCTTTATCTCATCAAACGTAGCGTAGCGTCGTCCTTTCATGTGCCTCTTCAGTTTTGGGAACAAGAAAAAGTCACAGGGGGCCAGGTCTGGGCAATACGGTGGCTGCGGCACATTAGTGTGTTGTTTTTAGCCAAAAATTCGCGCACAAGCAACGATATATGAGCAGGGGCGTTGGTACGAATTTTGTGGCAAACCGTCTCATGCCCAAATAATTAGTAAATATCGAATGGCACTAGCCAATCGATATGTTTAGGTCCTCAGCAACTTCTCTAACGGTGATTCGACGATTGGCCAATACTATTTTCTTCACTTCATCAATGTTTTCGTCTGTTGTTGACGTGCTCGGGCATCCGGCACGCTCTTCGTCGTTCACATCTTCTCGGCCCTCTGAGAACATTTTGTACCACCGATAAAAGTTGTTTCACTCCAAGGTAGCTTCACCATATGCCGCAGTCAACATTCGGAATGCGTCCGCTCACTTAATTTTGTTTTTCACACAAAATTTGATACAGATTCTTTGATCCATTTTTTGGAATAGGCAAACATCAAAGACGAGCCAAAACACGTCCAAGCAAAACAGCTGTCAAAGATAAACTGAATGTTCAAAATTTCCGAAATTGTCGGCATAAGTGATGGGCATGAGTACCAACATAACGCCACAAAAAAATTGAAATTCGAATGTACGTAACCCGTGGAAATTTAAAATTCGCGATACTTTTTGAACAGACCTCGTAAATAAAACTTATTTTCAAAAAATAAATAAAAAATTTATTTTTTGAAAATAAGTTTTTAAAATATTAGTTTATTATATTAGGGGGACCGGTAATGTCGTTTCTGCGCATGTTGATATTTGATTGTTATTTGGTTGCTCATTACGTACTTGGAAGGCGTGTCAAAGAGATTTTGAGGTTAGGAATAATTAAGTATTCTGAATAATTAAATATTAGACTTTTTTTTTGCAATTTGGGGTGAAATGGCCAGCCAAATACCAGAAGAGCATATCCGGCATTGTATGCTTTTTGAGTTTCGCAAGGGTAATACCGCAACTGCTGCGACTAAAAACATTTGCGATGTTTATCCAAGCGCATTGGACGTTCGAAAATGCCAAAGATGATTCTCCAATTTCAGATCAGGCAATTTTGATCTCTCGGACGCCCATCGATCAGGAGGACCAACAACATTAGATAACGACGTGCTAAGGGCAAAAGTGGAAGTAATTTGTATACTAGATGGCAAAAGGTTGTTGATAACGAAGGTGAATATATTGTTGATTAGAAATAAAAACTTGTAAAAAATGTAGTCGTGTGAATTTAACTCAAGAAAGCGACATTACTTTCCGGTCTCCCTAATATATGATTGAATAAAATATAGCATAATCTTTAATTTTACTGCAAAGTAAACCTCAAGTATTTAAAAAATGTGTGCCTGGCGGAGATATATTGAAAAATATAAAATTTTCGAGATATCTTAGAATGCCATCGGAAAGGAATGTCGAAGCTATTATTAAGTCCGGGAAGAGAACGCAACGACCGCACTCGCAAACGCGAGTCCCGAACGTACCTGTATGCCGGCGGTACAGGTCAGAAATCAGAAGGGTCACTTTACTCTGACGCGAGCGTACGCAGGGTGGTCCTATTTTAGGTCAGGGTACTGAAACCCTTTACCTGGGATGGGATCGCAAGCGGAATAATTGAGGAAAGGGTGGTGAGTGTGCGATGGTAAGAAAATTGAATGAAAAATTAAGCTAGCAATCTTAACATTTATTAACAAAAAGGGCGAATTTAAAATATTTGAAAAAAAGTAAAATTACAGTGTGAGATGGCGCACGGCGAGGTATTACAAAATTAATTTTATGTGTGTGGTGACGGTGTATGATGACAAGTTGAGTGTGTAGCGGGAGTGTCTTAAGGGGAAGGTAAGGAGTTAGGGGTAGGTGGTTCGGAAAGGGAAATAGTATATTCGGATGGGGATGGAGGTGGGTCTGTGGTTCGTGGGTCAGGTTTCGGGGAACGCGAAGGTGGGTTGAGGTAACACGGTGGGGAAGCTGGAGGTGGACTCCAGTGGAACGGTGGAGGGAATAATCTGGTGAGGGTGGTATCTTGCCAGAAGAGCTTGGTGGTTGATAGTCGAGATTGTGTGAATAGGAAGGACCGAAAGAGAAACGGTTAGGTGGTGACGAGGTATTCCCATTTGAAGACAGAAGCACGGAAAAGGCCCTATGTTGGGCTGCTAGCGTGTCGTCGCTAGCCTCGAGAAGGTCTCTGTGTGCTAATGCGAGGGCTTCGAGTTTGTCCTCTCCAGGGTGTTCACTTTGATACGGCGGGGTATTAATAAGTGAAGAAATCGACGCTAATGGGAACGAGTATAAATGATACTGAGTACTTACTCGTTGATTTGTGATGTGTACATATTTTTGGATCTCGGAGCCTGGCTGTTGTCTCGTGACTTGGTTCGTCTGGGTGGTAGTTGCATTTATGACGGTTAACTCGATGTATTGCGCGATTCTGATACTCGGACTAATTATCGGAATGTCGAAATGTATATCTTTAAAGAAATTCCGAGTTATAAACAGCAAGTTTTACAAACAGGTGTCACTGGAGAGAGATTCCGAAAACAGAAGCTGAAGTGGTAGGCGTGAAGTTATGACGCAACAGAAATCAAAAGAGAGGAAAAAGGTAGAAAAAGGTGGGCGAGAGGCTTACATAGTGCGACCGTGATTCGCGACTCGGCTTCTCCGAGTTGCCGGTGCAACATCGACGGGCGAACCTCGGGACACTAACGAGATTCGGACCTCCACAGGTCCGTAGGGCGCCAGGTGCGCGAGTCGCACCCACTAACTGAAGGCCCCGCGGTCGGCGTCGCCGTCCGCGCGTCGGCCACGCGACCCGAGTTTGTCCCGATCGGGATCGGCAGCCCCGGGGTGGTTTTAAGTCGGAGGCCGGGGTGGTCCGTATGGTCACGCCGGGGACCGTCGGCGATCGACAAAGGAATAATAGCCGATAAGGAAAAAAAAAAAAAGAAAAAGAAAAACGACTCCGACAACGCACGTTTTTATTTCGCCTTCGCGTCAAAACGATATAATAAGTAACTCGCTCGTTATCACGCCGCGGTGGACCCGCGACGTCCGCTATTCGCGGTCACTACTCGACCGGCCATCGAGCCAAGGGGACGGGACCTCGCACGCTACGACAATCCCAACAAAAAAATAATACAAAAAAATGCGGTGAGGCGGCCTTACAGATCCGGGCTCCCGGGCGGCTGATCCTCGACGATCCTAGTCCGATAATTCTCTCGCCCTCGCTCTCGCTCTCCCGCTATCCTCTTTCTCACTCTCGCTGTCCGCTCTCTCTCTCTCTCTCTCTCTCTCTCTCTCTCTCTCTCTCTCTCTCTCTNTCTGTCACCGTCGAGGGTTGCGTAGCTCCAGGCTTCGCCACAAAACTTCTCACTTTCTCGACAACAACGACAGCCAAAATCGCGAAAAGCACAATTCCAACGAAAACTCACGAGAATTAATTTCCTCGGGGAGACTGCTCCTTTTTCAACAGCAGTCTTCCCCCTTCCTCTTTGGTTCCTTATCCCCCTCCTCGGCAGCCGACTCTTTGCTGGCGATTCTCGAGTCGTCTCCGAGCCCGCCGCTTCACCGCCGGCCTATCCCGGCGCGATACCACGGCTCCAGGCTCCTTGGTCTTAAGCGCGACCTCGGCCCGCCGGCCCTACCGTCGTCGAGGAGTCGGAACGATAGCCCCGGTGGTGTCGGCAGGGGCTCCTCGTCGGTCGGCACAGAGCAGAGGGCGGCGAAGCCACAGGGTCCGGTGGGAGCCTTGGGTGGCCTGGGTCCTCCACCCGGCGGTCGACGCTTTGTCCTCTTCTCCCCGCCATTCGGAGCGGAAGTTTACACTCTTCAGGGGCGCGGGGCTCGCCGCTACCACTACCGCGCGCCCGCGGCGCGCGGTCTCTGCTAGCTAAAAAAAAAACACAAAAAACTGATCGTGTCAATTCAGCGTTCGCGTGAGCGCGCTACTCGCTCCGCGGTAGGACCTTCGCGCTTGTGACGGGCGCTCCGAGCCGCCACGTCACAATAGGGAAGATTTTTAGAGGTGGCGGATGATGATCGCCAATATGAGAAGTTTTCGTGGAAAACGGAAAACAGATATGGAAGCTTAAGAAACGGATAAGATCACGGTCGCGTTGGGAAACTCATGACGCATTTAGTGGCGTATAATCACATCCTTTTTATGATAACGCTCACCCAATTCCGCCTGTTTCCTGATCATAAAATAAGAATTTTTTGCTCCTGGGGTACCCAGGATGTAACAAAACTATGTGCCTTACGTGAAGGCGGAAGAGATGACAGATAAGTTGGGAAACACACGACGCGTTTAACGGTGAACCATCGTAATCTTATCCCCTTCGCGATAGCGCTTGCCCGACGTCCGTCTACTTCCTAATCATATATAAAATAAATGAATTCGTACTTCCCGAAGTACACAGGACGTAACACTATAAAATATTTATCTAAAATATTTTGTCATATTTTTAATAGTTCGGATAATATTCTGTTATAAATTATAAGTACCGGTTTTCCTTCAATGGATTGTTTTTATCTTTAAAACTGATTTCGAATGCCAACGAAAAATTGTTTAGTTATTAGATTTGCCTGTTCTATAATTCTGTAAAGTTTTAGATTTCTTTTAATTTACGCGTTGCCGAATATCCTTTGTCAGTAGAAGTCACACTAAAGCGCTCGTAAAACTTTGCACATCCACTACTTTTCTATCGAAATCATGAAAACGCACGACGAATGGGATTCCCGTGCTCAGCCTTATATTCGAGTGCGTCAGTGTCCAAATCAAATGCACCCTTGTTACTCAGTTGTAGAATAGCTTGTCGTATTCACATCCGATGTGGAAACGACAAACTTTTATGAAGAATTCACAGTGTCCAGCGTCCGTATGATAACCTGAAATCCAATAGAAAAATAACTTAAAAAAATGAACAACATAAACAAACCATCCAATCATAAATTCACATTGCAGTCCTGCTTTACATTGCGCGCATCTGGGATCACTCTTTAAATTCTTATTAAAGACAATGTTTAACCCTTGGCTGACACACGTCATAATAATAATGTACGTGCTATAGGGGGACCCAGAGTGCGTATGTGCTATTTTGGACCCAAGCGAGAAAAAATGTGTATAATTGATTTATTTATCAATATTGGGTCAAGCCTCGACTAATACTAAATCTTCCCTATTATGACGCCACAGAACTAAATCTTCCCTATTGTGACGCCACAGAAACAAATTTGGCGCGCAACTATAAAAAATTTGTTTTCAAAAACACTCTGGGGTACTTTTAACCCCGTGTGTCAGCTAAGGGTTAAAGCGAATTTATTAAAAAGTCCGTGGTCCTTGATTTATTTGAAGAATTGCATTTATATTTCTCATATTGTAAAGAGTATATATTTATAACTGTATAAAATTGTTTAATGCACATTGTTTAAAATATTCGGTTAGGTTAGGTGTTAAATTATTTATTATTATTTATTATTTTTAAATGTTTAATAGTATATATAAATAAATATATACATATATATATATTTATTTTTTTATATATATAAACTATTTTTTATAGATCGACGATTTCAACGACATTACACAGTTACACATAATGACATATAATGTTGATAATTAACTGATTACATTAACCCATTAAGTCCGGGCAGAGCACAATTTTCATACGATGTTTGAGACATATTTTCTGCAGAAGAAAAATGAAATAAAAAATTTCAAACATACATATTCTACTATTTTTGAGATCGCTCTTTCGATTGGTGCAGTCAGAATTGCATAATAATGACTCCAAAAACCAATATAGAGCATTTTAAATAAAAAAATAATAAAATTTTGTGCATTTTGTTTGTTTGTGAATTATTTTCGCATCAATAAAGTTACTGAATCGATGCCGAACCACAACCAAAAGTGCAAAAAATATTTAAACTATAACTAAAAATTTTTTTGTTTTGCTTTGAATTAACCTAACCTCTTCAAGATATCAATATGTAAAAAGAATGAACGTTATTTGATAAATTATGAACATTATTAAAAAAATTCAAATTTCTAATTATATAATTGTCCCAAAAATATATATACAAGGGTTTTTGAGGTCGCTGATCACGAATTTGAGGTTAGATTTTCAAAATTTAAGATGGCGGATCCAATATGGCCGACCAAATTCTATAAAATACTTCAAAATTACGAGAAAACGTGTATAGGGGTGTTTTTGAGGTCACCGATCACGAATTTTAGGTTAGATTTTTAAAATTTAAGATGGCTGATCCAATGTGGCCTACCAAATTTCATGAAATGACTGTAAATCATGCTATAAT
>NW_014558228.1:19894-20122 GCF_001313825.1 Dinoponera quadriceps
ATTTTGAATATTAGAATATTCGAAGTTATTTGAAAAAATCTCGAATTCGAATTTTCCGAATAATCAAATACTTGAAGGTCAGAAAAAATTGAATGTTCGAATATTTGAATAGTCAAGAAATAAAAATTTGAAAAATTATTATTAAAAAAAATTAATCTCATCGTTATTTTAATTATTTGAAAATTTAAATATTTAACTTTTTGAATAATATTTGTTTGTACGAACATT
>NW_014558229.1:0-597 GCF_001313825.1 Dinoponera quadriceps
CGTTTTGTTTGATAATTTTTGTCCATTTTGAAGGTAATTTCATAATTCCGCGATTGAAGAAGTCCTCGTCCCTATTGGTAAAAAACTTGACCAGCTCATTTTTACAAGCCTCTCTTGAGGCCAGTTTTGTACCATCAAGAAAATTTTGCAAATGCTTGAAAAGGTGATATTCGCTTGGTGCCAAGTCTATACGGTGGACTATACGGTGGGTGCAATCGAACCTCCCATCCAAGCTCTCGAAGCTTCTGGCGCGTCGTTAATGATGTGTGCGACCTGGCGTTGCCTTGATGGAACACAACACTCTTCCTATTGGCCAATTCTGGCCGTTTCGGGTTGATCGCCCGCTTCAATCTGGTCAGTTGTTGACAATAGAGGTCCGAATTGAGTGTTTGGCCCGATGGGAGCAGCTCATAGTGGATGATTCCTTTCCAATCTCACCAAACACACAGCAAAACCTTCTTGGCCGTTAATCCGGGCTTGGCGATCGTTTGGGCCGGCTCACCGCCCTCATCTTTTTCGGCTGTTGTTCTCGTATGTGACCCATTTTTCATCACCAGTTACCATCCGCTTCAAAAATTGGTCGATTTGTTACGTTTC
>NW_014558230.1:0-277 GCF_001313825.1 Dinoponera quadriceps
CGTCCTGGTCGCTCCTCATCAAAAACGAATTTAAACGTGGGCGAACATCCGTTTTTGATGAGGAGCGACCAGGACGCCCGGCAGACGTGGTTACCGAGGAAATCATTCAAAAAGTCCACGACATGATTCTCGCTGATCGACGAACGAAAGTGCGCGAAGTAACAAAGGCCGTAGTTGTGTCGACCGGAGCGGCAATTAATATTTTACATGATAAGTTGGCGATGAAGGAATTGTCGGCCCGATGGGTGCCGCGATTGCTTACGGTGGACAACAAGCG
>NW_014558231.1:0-1082 GCF_001313825.1 Dinoponera quadriceps
GGAATGTAATATTCCTGAAGAAAAGCCGTATACTTACGTCCAACCACTTTAAATTGCAGAATGTGCCCAAACCAAAGTCTCTACCTGTCGAGTGAAAATCGACCCATTCGCCAAATCTTCTATTGCGGCATGCATTCTCACGTATCACTCGTTCAGGGTGGGCACAGAAGATACCTGGTTGATCTGAATCAAGGCGCCTGTACCCGCTTACACGACACTTGTGCCTTTTCATACACTTAAGGAACAGACCAGTATTTGTCCTTACACGCGTAACGTGCCACGACATGCGACCTAAGCCATTAGGCTATACGCTACCAAGCATCTATTCTATCANACTGACAGGAGAGCGGGCAATGGAAAAATCCAGCAGCGGGCGTACTTCGCAGGATGGGCAGTTCGGCCGTGACCGTACGCGCCTCCAAACCCGCCAACCGCGCGCGGGGTGTGCGGTGAACCGCTAGCCCCCACGCGGCCTGCGCACGTGTCACGCACACGGGGACCACGGTGGGACCACGGTAGGCCTGCTCATTTGTATCACAATCCTGGACACACGCTCTGACCGTACTGACTCTATTGATACTTCGGTCTGGTAATAGGGTTAAGTGTTCTAAACGAAATGGGACATGACTGTATGCAAGGATACAAGATCCTGCTCGCCAGCCATTGGATAACGGGTGGGACCCTGCCTAGTTTGGAAGCTAAACCCTACCTAGGAACACAGCTAAGAACTCATAAACAACACGGGTGTGTGGTGATCTCGCGAAGCTTACGAAGCCGCACCCCCATAACCGAGGTCTCCGACAACCCTCGGTCTACTTGTTCCAGAAGTCTTCCAACAACTACCCTTTATCCAAAGGGTCTTCTTGTAGAAGTCAGCAAAGACTGAGAAAACCTCTGGAGACGACACCAAGAAGGGTGCTGCCACCGGCCATTCCCAGGCCCCGACAGGAACGAATTCCCGCAGAGCCTCTCTCTGCGGTTCGAAAAGCTAGCAATGGAGGAAATAATGCGCCGCAGTGTTCTCGCGTCCCCCCAAGCACACATCGCACCGTCTACAATTCTCAGATCCGCGAGGCGCCTCT
>NW_014558232.1:0-1700 GCF_001313825.1 Dinoponera quadriceps
CTACATCAGAAAACGTGAACTAATGCAAATTCACGTTTCGGTTTGAATCATTTTGACCAAAAACGCTAGTTTCACGAGAAAAGGTTAAAGAAATCAACCTGCCGGCGAAACTTGCGATTTTGCGTGTAATGGGCGATGTAACGTTAATGTCGAGTGGATCTCGCGTTTCTTTACGTTAAATCGTGAACGGATGCAAACTGAAGAGTGTGATTGAAATATTCAGCTTTATTACGTTATTTCCATGCGGCAGCCTCGCAGATTTCAGGCGGCGAGNCGTAAACTAATGCAAATTCACGTTTCGGTTTGAATCTTTTCCACCAAATACGCTAGTTCAACGAGAAAATGTAAAAGGAATCAATCTTTTGGCGAAACTTGCGAGTTAGCGTTTAATAGGCGAAGTAATGTTAATGTCCAGTGAATTTCGCGTTTCTTTACGTTAAATCGTGAACGGAGGCAAACTGAAGAGTGTGATTGAAATATTTGTCTTTATTACGTTATTTTCATGCGACAGCCTAAATGATTTCAGGCGGCGAGCGTTTATTTAGTTTCTACATTTGAAAAAGTGATCTAGTGAAAATTCACGTTTTGGCTTGAATCTTTTGGACCAAATACGCTAGTTTCTCGAGAAATGGTAAAAGAAATCAAACTGCAGGCGAATCATCCGAGTTTGCGTGTAATAGGCGAAGTAAAGTGAATGTCGAGTAAATCTTGCGTTTTTTTACGTTAAATCGTGAACGGATGCAAACTGAATAGTGTGATTGAAATATTCAGCTTTATTCTGTTATTTCCATGCGGCAGCCTCGAGGATTTCAAGCGGCGAGCATTTCTCAATACCCTACTGTTTTTGAGGGTACTTTTTCGTATGGTGATAGTTAGAAATAAAAAAAATTTTTTAAATATGGAAAAATGGAATATAAATAAAAGTAACGTGTTTTTCTATCCGTTATTTTGTATAAAACAATTTTTCGTCCTCTGTTAATTTTTTTACACTTTTCAAACTGGTTAGGTGGTGGAATAATGGTCTACAATTTGTTTTGGTATGGTCAGACGTGCCTTCAAAATTTATTGGTGAAGGGAAATGGCGGCTTAAATGAAAAATTGTGTTTTTCAATTTGACGAATTTTTTTCTAGAAACTATAGTCTGGCGAAAAATTCCTTAGAATAAAAATATCTTGGAATTAGTCAAATAACTCTCTCAAATTTTTCCAAAATTTATTATAACAATTTTTTGATTTTCTGAAAATGCGGATAATATACTGCTTCAAACTTTGAGAAAAGAATAACTGAAATATTTCAATGAGTGTGAAATTTTGAATTATTAATTTTACATTACTAGGCAAGAGAAATTCATCATTTATATTGTCGATACATAGTTTTTCTCCTTCGTTTCACGCGTACACGTGATCAGTCTCTAGTAATTTCTGCGTTTGAGAGTAATTTTTTAAAACTTTTCTATAACTTATGTTCATTTTGTTTTTATCAGAATTATGGCTTGAAGATTGAACTTTCTTCTCATGGTCTGTGTCAGACTATCTAGAATATTCAGTATTACGTAAAATCTCGTGATCTTCGTCATCACTATCAATTTCAAATTCATTTTCTACTACTGATGTTTTTTTGATCTCTTATTATTTATTTCTTCCTTTCCGTTTCCAGAATTAATTTTTTTAACTTTTATTCCCACTTCAACGGAAAATACA
>NW_014558233.1:0-8746 GCF_001313825.1 Dinoponera quadriceps
AATGTACGGAATTTTCTCTTTGTTGACTTCCATTTTTAACACCCTGTAATGGATGCAACAAAAAATAACAAAAGAATTTTTTTAGTGCGAAATGTCACCTTTCCAACAAGCGTAAATCTGAAATTGTTTGATCGATACTTTACGAGATATCGATCACTACAAGCATCTACCGAAAATATAATGGATTTCTTTTTCCCCAAACTAATTTATATACATACACACATTAATTTTGTTCTATTTCTGTTTTATATATATACATTTGTATAAATTAATTCTCAGTCCTTTATACTAAATTTATTATTTAATTGTGTATAAATTAATTTTCGGCCTTTCTTACTAAATTTTTATATAATTATGAAAACATTTATACAAACTCTACCTTCAAATCTCCTTCGTTTTCTATACAATTTTGTCATATCTCAGGTAATTGTCGGATTCTAAATCGGAAAGTTATAGTGGTTTTTGATTCAATAATTCATCGAAGCTTTTTTCGACCTGTTCAATTGACTTAAATTGAGGATCAGTTAAGTGGTGTTGTAGGGATCGAAATAGGTGGTAATCCGAATGGGCTAAGTACGGAAAATACACTTCATATCTCCCAGCCTAAATCTGAGATGGTTTCCATAGTGTGTTTTGTTGTTTGGGGACCCGGCGTCAGTCTGCAACAGTATCACTGTCCTTCTCCAACCGCCAGTAAGCAGTCTTTTTTCTTTAAGTGCGTCATTCACACGAATCAGCTATTTTTCATAAAGCTCAGAAGTGACTTTCTGACCAGGTCGGAGCATATAGTGTATCATTTCTTTCTGATCCCACCAAATGCATAACAACAAATTTTTGCATGGATGTTCGGTTCTGCGATGCTAGTTGTTGGCTCACCTGGACTGACCCATGATTATTATCTCTCAGGATTATTGTACAATATCCGTTTTTTATAACAAGTAACAATTTTATGCAAAAAATCCTTTTTCATGCACGTGGGGAGCAAGGAGAGCAGCACTGTGGCGTTTACTTTTGTTTTCGGGAGTGAGCTCACGAGAGACCCATCGGGATTCCTTGCAAATTCTCCCTAGCTTCTGTTAGCGATAGGAAATGACTTGCTGTGTCACTCTAAATGCATTTACAAGTTCCAGTTGAGTTTGGCAAAGATTCTCGTCCAAAATTTGCTCCAACTTCTGGTCTTCCACTCTTTTTGATTGACCAGCGCGTACACTATCTTGAAAGTTGAAATTTCCCTCTTGAAACTGTTGGAACCATTTTTTATACGTGCTGGGCAATACAGCATTTTCACCCAAAGCCGAACAAATCATTTCATTCGCCTTAGCGGCATTTCTTTTAAGATAATAAACGCGAATAGAAGGTAGTGCCTCAAATGTTGCTTTTCGAACGACATCGCGTCTACAACTGATTTTCAGGTTATATTAATAATGGGATCCAGTATTATACTTCATCTTAACCATTTCGTCCCTGAATATAAGCAGTTTTTTTCTAACAAATATTTGACATAATTTAGTTAATTTAGTGTTAAGTAACACAACTTTATGACAAAAAATAAAAAATATTATTAGGGGACCGGTGGGGGGACCATGGTACAAATGCGGACCACCAGGTACCAAATAAGGAATTTGTAGCAAACAGCTCATTTATTAGAAAAGGCAAAAGTACACTTTTACATTATTTTGTGTTGTACGGGAAAAAACAATTTTTACACAAAGGAATGTTACATGCTTTGCAAATAGTTTTTGTTCTCTTTTGGAACTTTTTAATCGTACATCATGCACATATTCTCGTTTCTCCTTCTGCAGATAGATGCAGGGATGTTAGGCCAAAAGTTTTCTTTTCTTGGATGGAAACCTCTCTTTGGTGGCGGTATTGATGTATTTTGTAGACCTTCAGTGATCAATTCTTCCGGTAGATTCATCAAAAAAGAAAGAAAAGAAATTTTTGCTTTCATACGCCTCCAATCGTTATATATGATCTATGCATTGACAGACATTGTGAGAGAAGTATAAAACACTTTTTTCCACCATTTGCATGATTTTCGGTTATGTTCGTACAAGCTAGGCTCGATTAACTCCTCCCACTTTTTGCCTGTAGAACGCAATAGCTTTCTGACACTAAATTGTTTTTGTACGTCATTTGTTTCTTTTGGTAACTGTAATAAGGTCGAACTTGTTGCAGTTGCTGACCACCATAACATCTTTGGTGTCTTGCCATTTTACATATTATAATCTTGTAAATAAACATCTAAATGTAGACTCTCTTTGAAGTTTGGCTTTTATGAGGGGTATGCTTTTCCGGTTCATGCAAGTGCCCAATGCTGGGTTATATATTATATTGAATAAACGAAAACTTGTGAAAAAATCTATTGAAGCAGAGTACAATATTTTTGGCCTTTATTTTTGAAGTCAGTGATTTGACAATTCGTTCTCCAAGAATGAATGATTCACTTGAAGTACTTGGAGTGTAAGTTTATACACCAAAATACACGTTCATATCGTTCATATCGTATGTATATCCAGCTTGAGCATCACAACGAAGCCATTATTTTATCCCTCTTTTCGTTGGTTTCATAGGCATATATTTTGTTTCAACGCAGAGTGTCCTTTGAATTTTGCCATTAATTCGTCTATATTATTGATTTGTCTTTGATATTGACTATTTTTACGATATTTAGAATATGTATATTTGAGGCATGATAGCAATTCATAAACGAAGTACGTTTTTATAGCATTTGGTGGTTCTTGTAGTGGAGCAAAATAAATGCTTGAAGATAAAATCATAAAGCGATCATGAGAAATCGCCTTTTCAATTATATAAATTCCCATTGACACTCCTTGGTTTCAGTAATGTTTTAGGCCAAAGAAACTGTTATAGAAAATTACAAATATACATCCAAATTATTCTAGTAATTTCCCTTTAGCTGTCAACTTTTCCTTATGTTTCTTAGACTTCTAAAACAATTATGATTGATACAGTCAGCTATTTTTATGTAAAAAAAAGTGGAAAATTTTATGAAAAATGTGTATAGGATTTAGCTGTTTGTAATATCTTTATCTAGTTTACAAGGTCTCTCAACTGGAAGAGTTTTGGCAGGCTGAACTCTACCACCAGCAATAGACCAATCAAAAATGCGATTGAATCCAGTTGATGGCTCTGGCTCTGTTTCAGAATCAGAAGACGAAGATGTACTTAAATCAAAATCCGCAATGTCGTTTTCAGTAGTGATGTTAGCCTTTTTAAAAGCATTTGACTTTTTCACATGAACCACTGTATGATTCATTAAAAGTTTCGAGTTCATTATTTTCACTAGATGCAGAAAAGAAGGGTAATGGTTTTAATAGTTCGTCAGCATAAGTCAGAATCTCTTTTTTCGTTAAGGACCTTTTGTTTATTGTAGGGTTAAAATTAAAACAATGTTACTTGTAAAACTGTTGGTACACATATCTACCGCTAAAAGTACTTGCTGGTATTTAAATGTACCAGAGGTAAAAGTGAACATAAATAAATATCTATAAACAAACCACCTATCTGATTGTTTACAATATTCAAAGATGCCGCAGGTACAACATATAACACAATTAATAATATATTCTTATACCAAGTTTAGAAGTATGAAACCGGAATTACTCTATAGATGGTGCTAGCCATCAGTTTAGGGACCGTAAGACCTCTTCTGCAGCGCCATCATCTCCCTCTGACAGCTGACGAAGATTTTTAACACACAACAACCCAAGTTCCATACATCAATATATTTTTCTATAACCTTAAACATGTCGAGTTTTGTGCTTACGAACTACGATTTGCGGACAGCATTGGTTTTTTGTTACAATTTGAAGAAAACTGTTGCAGAATCGCATCGAATGCTTGTCGAAGCTTACGGTAAACATGCTCTTGGTAAAACACAATGTTTCGAGTGGTTCAAAAAATTAAAAAGTGGTGATTTTGACGTAAAAAACGAAGAGCGTGAGAAACCACCGAAAAAGTTCGCAGACAACGAATTGCAAGCCTTATTGGATGAAGATGATACTCAAACTCAACAAGAACTCAAGGATAAATTGAATATGACGCAGAAAGCTGTCTCAATTCGTTTGAAAGCCATGGGAAACATTCAGAAAGTGGGAAAATGGGTTTGGCATGAACTGAATGAAAGACAGCAAGAAAATCGAAAAACTACTTGTGAAATGCTGCTTGACAGATACAAAAGAAAGTCCATCGTATCATAACAGGTGATGAAAAATGGATATATATTTTGAGAATCCTAAGCGTCACAAATCATGGTTGAATCCAGGCGAACCGTCGACATCCACTGCAATCGCTTTTGAAAGAAGACAATGCTCTGTGTTTGGTGGGATCAGAAGGGTGTAATCTATTATGAGCTGCTAAAATCTGGTGAAACCGTTGACACTGATCGCTACCAACAGCAAATGATCGATTTAAATCGAGCTTTGCGTGAAAAACGACCGGAATATGGAAAAAGGCAACACAAAGTCATTTTGCTCCATGATAATGTCCCATCACACACAGCAAAACGGGTCAGGGAAACGATCGAGGCGTTCAGTTGGGAAATACTAAAGCATGCGGCTTATTCTCCAGACTTGGCTTCATCCGATTACCATCTATTCGCATCAGTGGGACACGCTCTCTCTGAAACACGCTTCAATTCGTATGAAAATGTACGATAATGGCTCGATAGCTTGTTTGCTTCAAAAGAAGAAATGTTTTTTTGGCGTGGCATTCATAAACTGCCGGAGAGGTGGGAAAAATGTATAAATAGCAATGGACATTATTTTGAATACAATATATTTTATCATTTTCGAACCACAGACATGTAATTTTTACAAAAATATTCCGGTTTCAAATTTCTACACCTGGTAATAGCTCGAATGTACGTAGACATGTATGGCCTAGCGTGGTCCTGATGGAACACAACCTCTCCTGTTGGCCAATTCTCGCCGTTTCTTGTCAATCGCTATCTTCAAACGGTCCACTTGTTGACAGTTCCGTTGACGGAGAGATCCGAATTTAGTGTTTGGCCTTATGGAAGCAACACATAATAAATGATTTCTTTCCAGTCCAAATGCACAGCAGAACCTTCCTGGCCGTTAGTCCTGGTTTGGCTACCGTTTGAGCTGCTTCACCGCGCTTTGACCACGAACGTTTTCGCACAACGTTGTCGTATGTGACCCATTTCTCATCCCCAGTCACAATCCGTTTAAGAAATGGGTCGATTTCATTCCGTTTGGCCAAGGCTTCGCAGATAGAAATTCGATCCATCATGTTTCTTTGTGTTAATTGGTGTGGCACCCAAACATGGAGCTTCATTTTGAATCCAACTTTGTGCAAATTGTTTAAAACTGTTTTATGGTCGATCTTTAGCTCCTAGGCGATGCTAAGACTGCTAACATGACAGTCGATTATTTCTGTGATTTTATCGACATTTTCGACGACTGGCCTACCTGTGCGAGGTGCATCTTTAACATCAAAAATACCTGAACGGAATCGACGAAACCAAAATTGCACGTAATTGGCTGTTACAGTATCGGCAACATCATTCACAATTACAGCCGCCTGTCTTGCATTTTCGCCTTTATGAAAGAAAAACTGTAAAATGTACGGAATTTTCTCTTTGTTGACTTCCATTTTTAACACCCTGTAATGGATGCAACAAAAAATAACAAAAGAATTTTTTTAGTGCGAAATGTCACCTTTCCAACAAGCGTAAATCTGAAATTGTTTGATCGATACTTTACGAGATATCGATCANCGTAACTCACAACTGAATGGACCAAACATATAACAACAAAAGAATTTTTTTAGTTCGAAATGTCACCTTTCCAGCAAACAGAAATCTGAAATTGTTTGATTGATACTTTACGAGATATCGATCACTACAGCCATCTACCGAAAAAATAATGGATTTCTTTTTTTCCAACATAATATATTATATTATGGCCTTTTTTTCTACCGAAGTATACAATGTACCTTCAGTGGCTGACTCATATAATTCTGCGGCTAGTCTATCAACTCTCTTTCCGTACTCCCGCGCGTTTACTCCAGTCTTCTGCCATAAAAAATTAAATTCGTTTTGTAATCGTGTAATCGACCTCCTTCTCGAGTAGCAGGCCTCTTATATTTCTTTCAATTGTCTCTAGGTTGATACATTTTGGTTTTCTATTTCCGTCATGGCCTGTTCTTTTAGTTTCGTTCAGGTTGTTGCCTTAGTTAATGCGATTTCTTCCGTAGGGTGTATTAAACTGTAGGCGTAATTGCAAGTGTGTAAAAATTCCTATAAACTCTCTTCACAGGAGCCATCAAGAGTCGGTATCAAGTCCCTCTCCTCCTCTATTCGCTGTCTGCTAGTGTCGGTTTTAAACGAATTCAACGCATGACTGTCTTCTGAGTGGGGGTCATGTATGTGTAAGTGGTCGTACTTCCCGTCTTTTTTCCAGTGCCCCGTTGCAATGGGCCTTTGTACGTTATTAAATCCTTCCGTTTATTTTGTTGTAGTACTTTAAACTTCTCGTGTATTGCGGCTACGCGGGCAGGGAATTTTTGTATCTGCTCTAGTAAGATTTCCACTAGGGAGTCACGTTCTCCTTCTCTGTTGCCTAGTGGTAATGGGTTTTCCTCCATGTTACCGTTTGTACGCTGCGCGACGGTGGTTCGTAATCTATAAATTTCCTCACCTATCGTGGGGCCGTCAATATAAGATACATCTTGCTCTGTACGCGTGTCCATATTTAAGTTATCAAGTACTTCGCTCGGGTCGAAAACGCTATCGTCGTATGAATTCAAAGGGAATTCCCCTCTATCTGACACGTCAGTAATGGTACTATTATTCGGCAAGTTTCTTTGTCGCCTGACGTGTGAAATTACTGGCAATATAGTATTATCGATTTCATTAAACGGAAATTCGCGTTCTGTTACGACGTGCGTCGGTGGCTGTTCTTCGTTTGAACTTGTATGTACAGTTGGCGCGTCTTGTATTCCTTTTCATATACTTTGCGCGGTGCTATTTATTACGTTATCGAAATTCTGATTTACTTGTTAAGCTGGCTGTCTTAGATTATTAGCCGCAGGTTCACTATGCAGCCAGGATCTGTTCTTGCACGCGTTACGAATTATATTACTACCTTTGGACATCCAAGCGGACGGCTTGGCTTCTCGCTTGTGTGTGTATGTGTATACGCATGTGTATATTAGATTAGGACTTACATTGAAAAGACGGAACGCATATCGACGGTTCGCGCTATCTTGTTTTCGCACGGTTCGTTATCGGTGTCCATTGTTGAATTGCCTGGCGCTTGCCTCTGCGTTGAGGTAGGTCGATTCTGCTGCCTTTGCTGCTTTGTCGCTTTCTCTGCTATCGTCCTTGGCCCGTAGTTTTCCTTTCTCCTTTTGATTGTCCCAAGATTTGTTGCTCACCAGTCTGTTACTTGCGATTGCTTTTTCACAGAATCCTCCTCCAATTTCTGTTGCAAGCTGTTCTTGGAGGGCGGATCCCACCGCTGCTACAAGATTTGTTGCGCGATCGAGTGGTCACGAGTAATGTGAGGGTGCCCTTCACAGCGCGTTGGAGCGGGAGTAGGCGGTGATGAATAAACTATCTTGTTGTAGAAAAACTGAAGATGTCTTTATTACGTGTTCGCCCGATATAATATTACGTACGCGACCGACAGCGTATCGGTACCCGAAAGTTGAAAGTTCAGAGTCGCGCCCGCGCCGGTTTCACTTTCCCTTTTATGCTCTTCCTATGTCTCAATCAGAGGGGGCGGTTTGGATGTGTCAGCGCCACTTGAGTGTGGACGCTGACCACCCTGATTTTGATATTTCCTTTGCCAGAATTCAGTGTTGCATAAAGATTTTTTAAGATTAAGAATTAAATTTTTTTATTGAGTAAAAATACTTAAATTTATTTGTGGGACGAGAAAACCCTATAGAGTATTATATAAAATGGAATTAATTTTTAAAATTATATTTTATTGGAACAATAATTAAATTAATAAAATTTTAATTAATTTATAAACAATAATTTACGAATAAGAATTAAAATGGAAGAATAAATTCTTAAGAAAAAATTATTAACCTTAGGGATAACGGCATTATATTCTTTTAAGGGGTTAGACCAGTCAAGAGCCCTCAAAAAAGGCCTAACTTTGACAATTTATTCTGGGAGTAAGGAAAAAGGAATCGAATTTCTCTCTTTCAGGCTTTATTAAACATGTATTTGAGTGTATAAAAAAATTTTTATATTGACATTTTGATACAAAATGGCGGCTACTGGGCCAATCTTCGAAATCACCTTTTTCAAGAGAGTCTCTACAGGCGACAGTGATTCTAGGAATTCGTACTATCTGAAACAAAATAAAGAACGGGATTTAATTTACATAAGACTTGCTAGTAAAGTACGTATGTTTTTAGCTTTACATCAATTTTTCGCAAAATGGCGGACTTGTAAAAAAAGGTTCAATTTTTGACCGAAAAAATGAGCAGTAAATTGTTTATAAAAAAAATAGGTTCAATGATAACAAAAAAATCGTACGTAGTTTACTAGATAATGTTACTGTGAAGCTACAGTTAAAATTTCAAGTGGATACGTGCGATAGTCTCCGAGTACCATCGTCGCCCGATTTGAAAAATGCAGTTTTGAGAAAAACGCGTTTAAAGTTTTACGTGCTGAAAATTTTGTTATACCTTCAGTCTGCGATGCCTGCGCCGTACATTTCACCTTCCATGGACACGTGGA
>NW_014558233.1:8773-9331 GCF_001313825.1 Dinoponera quadriceps
ATCTTCTTCCTTTCTGGATGCCTTCTGTTTGATTCGAGACCTTCTTGCAGCATCTGAGATCGAAAGATCGGATAATTTGATGCGGTTTTGATCAGTCTCTTGACAGTAATTGTAGCTGTTTGGCCCAATTTTGATGCCTATGTTTTACATGACTCTCATGGCACTTGCGAGGACATCATTATAAGTACCTGCAGCAATATATACAGCTGCGTCAAGTACATTTTTGCCATTGGATGTCACTTTCGGGGCCATTGACCATACTGTAGCGTTGAAACTCTCATTACTGTTTTGAGTGAAGCCGCCTATGCAACGAGTGAGTAGGTCATCATTGGTTAATTTTTCATAAATTGGAGTTATAGCCTTGTATACTTCTTCATGTAAAGGTGGTTTATGTGTATATTCGTCCAAAGTTTCAGTGGCCTTGTCCCTTTGCCACGAGCACCACAAATTTTCTCCGCTCGGGCAGTGATCGTGCTTGGGCTTGGCATCTGTTGATAATTTGTGATCTAGCGTTGCGTAGATCGCAGTCCTCATTTTCTCTACAGATTCATGATTTCT
>NW_014558233.1:9515-10331 GCF_001313825.1 Dinoponera quadriceps
ATTAGTTTACCTTTTCCTCCAAGGCCCTTTGTTTTCTTTTTTAAATTCCGGAGATGCGTACCCATGCGTTTCTGGACGTGAACGATACACTCTTTCTTCTGGACAATCGAATCTCCATAAGGTGATGAATTTACGATACCCGTATATGTCTTAGAGTCTCCATCTCCGATATAGCTAGTATATTTCAGGTTGTGTAAAGATTCAGAGCGCTGGAACATTTCGCAAACAGCATTGACTTCCATGAGGCCTGAAGAGCCCTCGTGGTTAGCTTGGCATTCGTCGGCATGGGTTTCCAACCATTTCTCGTACTTTGCTGTACCTTCCTTCGTTTTCCAAANCATTCCTCGTACTTTGCTGTATCTTCCTTCGTTTTCCAAAATTCGCATGCTTTACAGTACTTACATTTTACCGAAACGTCCACAACTTTACCAGTCTTCCATCCAATTAGCGAGACGAATCCAAAAAGCGACGAGAATCCTCGTTTTCGCCATGATCCATCACCGGACACAGCTATTCCTCCGGAGTTACTCGATTCATCGGTTTTTCCTTTTTCCTCTTGAGCAGCTCTCTTCATACTTTGCTCACACATTATTTCTGCACTACCATGAATACAGGGTTTGTCCGGAAAGTAATGCGTCGCATTTTTTTTAACGTTATTTATTAATCGCACAGGTACAACAACTTAAAATTCTTCAAAGTACGCCCTTACAGCATCTATACATTTTTGCCAGCGCGATTTCCATGAGTCATACGCTTTCTGGAACTCGTCGACTGTGATGCTGTTCAGGGCGGCCGTCGACGTAGCTTGCACATTGT
>NW_014558234.1:0-3303 GCF_001313825.1 Dinoponera quadriceps
AAAGCTTACATAGGGATAATTAACACAAAAAATGAAGATACGAAAATCACTGTTTCCACGGTAGAAATAGAAGAAATAGAGTTAGCCTCTTCATCTCGACCAGCTACCTCCGGCCCATCCGGCCAACACTCATCCGATCCCTCGATCTTAGGACCTGAGGGTTCGGTCATAAATTTCGGCCCATCCAGCCAACCTTCACCCGAACCCTCAATCTTAGGATCTGGGGGTTCGGTCATAAATTCCGGCCCATCCGGCCAACCTTCACCCGATCCCTCAATATTAGGACCTGGGGGTTCGGTCATAAATTCCGCCCCATCCGGCCAGCCTTCACACTTCCTTGCCAAGATCTAAGAGTCCGGGCATAAAACATTTCAGAGATCCAGCCGTTTATTGCATCGGTAAAGTAAGCGACAAGAGCGCACGCGTAGAAAATGTTAAACGCAGTCTTCGTTTGGACCATCTAAACGAAGAAGAATTCGACAATATCTCATCCCTCGTGGAAAAGCATCACGATTTATTTAGGTTACCTAGCGATAAGCTGAAATACACTAACGCGATAGAACATAGGATTTCCAAGACGGATGACATACCCATTAATAGCAAGCAATACCGCTATTCCCCGATTCACAAGGAAGAAATAAAAAGGGAGGTCACGTAACTGCTTGAAAACAATATTATCAAAGCCTCCAAATCTCCATACAACTCCCCTTTGTGGATCGTTCCCAAAAAATCCGATTCGAAGAGAAATAAGCGGTGGCGTATGGTCATAGATTACCGCGCGCTGAACGAAAAAACCGTGGGCGATGCTTACCCATTGCCCAACATCGTAGAAATATTAGATCAATTAGGTAGCGCGAAGTATTTTAGTGTCTTCGATCTCGCAGCCGGCTTCCATCAGATACCTATGTATAAGGCGGACGCGCAAAAAACGGTCTTTTCTACGCCCCAAGGGTACTATGAATACTCTCGCATGCCGTTTGGGTTAAAAAATGCCCCTGCAACGTTCCAGCGCCTTATGGACCAAGTTCTCACTGGTCTCCAAGGTAACGAACTATTCGTATACCTAAACGATATCGTCCTTTACGCCAGTTCCCTAAGGAACATGACATAAAATTCCACAAACTAGCGGAGCGACTCCGTGCAGCAAACCTAAGCCTTCAGCCAGATAAATGCGAATTCTTCAGAAAAGAGGTAACCTACCTCGGGCACGTAATAGGGGAGTCGGGTGTGAAACCTGACCCTTCAAAAATAAAAGCCGTGCAGGAATTTCCACGACCGGGCAACACGAAGAATATAAAGCAATTCTTGGGTCTTGCGGGATATTACCAGAGGTTTATACTAAATTTCTCGAAAATCGTAAAGCCCCTTACGGGTCTATTGAAGAAGGACGTAGCCTTCTCGTGGGAACAACCTTAGGAAGCGGCTTTTGTACAACTGAGAGATGCATTATGCGCAGACTCTCTGTTACAATATCCAAATTTTTCCGAACCTTTTGTTGTAACGACCGACGCGTCCGGTTTCGCAGTAGGAGGCATTTTAAGCCAGGGCCGGATAGGAAAAGACCTCCCTATAGCTTACGCGTCACGTCTTCTAAACACAGCCGAGTAAAACTACTCGACCATTGAAAAAGAATTACTCGCGATTATATACTGCGTACGTCATTTTAGGCCTTATTTTTATGGGAAAGAATTCCAGCTAGTCACCGATCACAAACCTCTCGTGTGGCTACATTCGGTTAAGGACCCCTCATCACACTTAATGAAATGGCGACTACAATTATTGGAATACGAGTACAACATAGTATATAAGGCGGGAAAGAGTAACGCCAATGCCGACGCTTTGTCTCGAAATCCGCCTATTCCACTCCTCCTCCCTATAACTCAAGTACCCGAAGAGGATTCCGAATCTGAATCGTTCTTCTCCGTTCCCCAAAGGCAGACAATATCCTCACGCCTTCTCACACGCTCTCCGTCACCCAAAGACCAGGTAAAATCAAATGAACAAACAAAAGGATAAGAAGACTTACCTTTCCATGCCGACACTAACGAAATCGGAAGCGACTCTACAGATGCAGATATAGATGACACAACTGACACGAACAACGATATTTTCGATAACATTAACGAACCCTATGAAATACGCGAACACACGAACAATATAATTGAAGTCAAGAATCAGTTTGCCTCCCGAAAAGACCCCCTCATCGTTTTTACAAACCTCTCGGGAAACTCTCTCGATGAAGGGTCAAGAATCCTCTCGCGATGCGGAAAGCTACCCGCGCTAGGCGATGCCACTATAGGCCGCGCTCGAGTATTAAACATAAACAGAACCAGTCAAAAATTGATATGTCTACCAATCAAAGACAAAACCTCAGAAGCTGTTGAAGAACAAACATTACAAGAGGCCTTGCGTTCCTTGAAAGACGTTTGCATTGAATTAGGATTCAAAACCGCGTCAAATTGTAGGAGCGACATAGACTCCATTGCGTGGGACACGGTCAAGAACTCGCTAACCAACATTGTAACTGATATTCAAACCAAGTTTTATATTTGCACTAATGAAATACTAATTCCGCCCAAAATTGATCGAGAACGAATTATGCGCGAATATCACGGTTCCGTGACTAACGGCCATAAAGTGAGTCACTAAGACTTATAATAGACTCAAGGAAACGTATCAGTGGCCCAACATGAAAAAAGATATCCAAGATCACATCCGACATTACAATAACTGTCAAACCAAAAAACTCGTGCGTGTGAAAACTAAACAACCCATGCTTATTACCGAAACTCCTAAACAGGCCTTCGATAAAATTTCCATGGATATAATGGGTCCTTTACCTACTACCAGCTCCGGCAACACCTATATCCTTACTATTCAGGATCTCCTAACCAAATATTCTTTCGCAATCCCCCTAAGAAACGCCGCGGCAATTGACATAGCCAACGCATTTATAGATGAGTATATTTGTATTTATGGTGCTCCAAAAGCCCTACTTACAGACCAAGGAACACATTTTATAAATAGTTTGATGAAACATATAGCTCGTAGATTCAGAATTGAGACTTGCAAAACTACCGCATACCGCCCACAAACAAACAGCTCCCTCGAGCGTAGTCACCACGTATTGTGGGAGTACCTAAAGTTAAATATCTCCAAAGAGCAAGAAAGGGGCCAACTCTTAAAGCTGGCCACATTCTCTTATAATACCAGCGTGCATGAGGGCACTCAATACACGCCTCACGAGCTTGTGTTCGGTAAAATGGCCGGGATTCCTTCCTCCGCACCTCCAATAGCAGAAAC
>NW_014558235.1:0-525 GCF_001313825.1 Dinoponera quadriceps
CATTATTAAAATTATGAATAGACAGAACAAAAATTTGTCGCACGGCACGTTTAGCAATTGCTATTCATATGTGACCGGAGACATATATATTTACATTAGATCTCACTTGTGAAATCGTGAGCTCACAATGAATAAGTGATACAGCTTTATCAGGTTGAGAAAATACTTAAGTCTGTGTGTGTGTTTAAATTATATATTTTCCGACATTATAATACGATACTTTTTTTTTCNTTTTTTTTCATCGTAATAAGTGTATAATGAATTATATGCTCCAGTACACAGTACTCAATAATTTGAAGCGTACGTCCGAAAGTTGAACATAAGGAGTGTTTCCAAAAGTGGGAGGATCTCTGGAAGAAAGTTAAGGCTTCAAATAAAGTACACTGGAGGGAACACGACGTTATTGGCCAAAATTTAACTCTTTCTTTTGCTACAGCGCTAAGTTGGATATTTTCCGGTCGGACGTCGTATATTCATCTATTTATGATATTCATTTTTGCTACATTACCTCCGCTGGTAAGAAAT
>NW_014558236.1:0-4816 GCF_001313825.1 Dinoponera quadriceps
TTGTTAATAACTTCATCTGATGGAAATCTAAAGAAAAAAAATTATAAAATTATTTTAATATTATAAAATTAATATTATAAAATTAATATTATAAAATTAATATTATAAAATTAATATTATAAAATTATAAAATTATAAAATAATAATATTATTGATACCAAAACTGAAAACGAAAACGTTCACTTAACCTACACAACTTCATTTTTAATAGACTTACTTAAGAAAACATAAATCCAAACAGTCAGGATCGTCTTGTCTCATACATTTTGGGATGCAACAAATTTTTAACATTATATCATGTAATGACATGTAATAATTTCAACCAAACAGCACTATTTACACATACTTAAATGTTCAAATATAATAAACGCGCGAAAATGATACAGACTAGCAGACGAGCTGACGAGTTGGGCGGCAATTGAACTTTCGTATAGGCCTTTCTCCTTCTAAGCAAACAACCAATGAGCGTTCAGTAAGAGAGAGATAGCTGTCACCTCTAATCTACCTTTCTCTCTCGCACCCTGACCACACTTTTGTCGAGACGTGTTACCTCCAGTAGTATANCTTATATCTTACTGCACACTTTACGGCTATTGTGGACAATCCTTAAACATAGTCTGCAATGGGCAGTAGGAGTATATAAATAGGAGATATATAGATGTTTATACGAAATGAGAGTAAGAAGTTAACCAATCATAGTCGATTATTCCCCTACATTCGAATATGATTGGTCAATTTCTTATTCTTACTTCTTATGAACATACTCTATTGCCCATTGTAGACTACGACTTAAATTCTTATTGTAGACCCCACTTTATGGCCTTAATACATGAATTGCTGTAAGCAGTAATACTTAAGCAGTAAGGAAGTTAACCAGCCAATCAGTATACTTTTTTAGGTTCACATATTCCAAAAGACGATAGCAATTTGGCCTTAAGCAGAAATAGTTAGGACTTCAACCATTTGAAATTCTAGTCATTTCTGCTTAATATCAAACTTATTATCGTCATTTATCGTCACTCTATTTAAGTATTTCCCCTTAGGCAGGGCCCACAATGAGAATTTAAAGCGGAAGACTTAAGAAATTGACCAATCACAGTCGAATTATAAAAAAAAGAGTCAATTATGATTGGTCAATTTCTTAAATCTTACGCCTTAAATTCTCATTGTAAATCCCACTTTAAGTGGGGTATTGTAACAATGCGACATCTCCGAAACATAAATAGATTTATTGCTGATAATCCACTTCCGATCTGCTATTTACAGTCGGCGACTTATGGTAACTCAATATTTACACGCCGACAGGGTCGACGAGAGGGGGAGGATCGATCATCAGGCGATCGGATTGACTTGATGCGGGGTGTGGTGTGGCGCCATGCAAGAAATGAACGAACGCAATTTGTTTTAGTAATAAAAATTTTTCATAATTCCTCTTCACAATTTCGATAAACGTCACCTAATACATTTGTCCTTCTTTGTACCATGTCGTATGTGTTTTTCTTCTTCTTCTTTTCTTCGCGATCATACACGGAGAGAACAATAGTGTGGCAGTTAGCGGTTTAATGTGCATCGTGTTGACGAGAGCGGTTTTTTTTGCGTTTCTCGAAAGTAATCTGCGAGAGAGAGCAGTTCGAGTGTACATACGAGATTGCGTGTTTAATGAATCGCGTTAACAACGGTAGCGACTATAATAATAATATATTCAGCCGTGATTATATACTTCGCTAAATGTTCTCTATGTAGTGATAGCGCTGTGCTCTCGTGTGAAACTCTGAAACCTACGTGGGGTCGACACGCAAGGGAGTCTCCGCTAATCCTCGAAGAGATCGATGAAACCCTTTCGACGTTTTCTCTCTCTTTCTCTTTCGCTCTTCACGTCGTAACTTAAATAGATTGAAACGTACTGTCTCCGGGAGATTCGTACCCAGTAAGCAAAACATCCCGGACAACACAAAATTGGAACGTAAGATATCTTTTAAACGTCTTAAAAACTACTTAAAGACATCTTATATTAGTGTCGGTCTACGATAAGTATTTTAAGCTTTAAGAAATTGACCAATCACAGTCGAATGTGAAGAGAATAATTAATTGTGATTTGTCAATTTCTTAAGATTTAAGGCTTAAAATACTTATTATAGACCGACACTTACGATATCTTAAAGACAACTTAAAGATATCTAAAAGATATCTAAAAGATATCTCATGTCCCGATTTTGGACGTTTGTGTTGTCTGGGATCAACGATAGAACATTATTGCAATGATACTTAGTAGCGTATAATATTTTTAATAATACGTAGTTTTTCTTAACGTTATATATAAATATTATTACGAGTAACTTGGACATTTCAATATTTCAAGACCATTTTTACAATATTTATATTCGGAAGAATCATATTGTTCGATGATACTTGTGAAAACTTTTTCGAAATATTAAATGAAAACATTAGAGATGCATCTTTACATTTCGAAATGTTGATCTGATGTTCTTTGTTTACCGAGTAAGTTTATCGATCTCTATTCCTCTATAAAAATCCCAAGGCTTCGGGAGAACTTTCCGTTTCATTGTAAACGAACGAGAAAGAATTTGGAGAGAAACGACGAGAGAGCAGTCGAAGTCGAGGTAGCATCTACTCGATTCTCCAACGTGGTGTTCCGGGTTGTGACTTTTGCAGCGTGATGCCTGACACAATGAAAACACATCTCGACGATGGAAATCCGCGTGTTTGCAGATTCTGGTATCTCGATCGAATTGCGCATTTTAGAAAGGACTCTTATCCAAAGTTACCTCAAAAATATGCCTTCACTACTCGGCATGTTTCCATGCACGCATACTTTTATGTATAGAAAAGATCTTATTCCGATCGTGCATGCGATAGAACACCGACGCGTTTGTGGTCGTTTTAGCGTAATCGAATACACTTTTCAAAAAGAAGTACGCGCAAAAAATTAATTCAGAGGGATGACAAATTTTATGCCGTACAGAAGTAAACGAATACTAAAATACTGTCCAGTATTTTATGAGTTGATTTTTGAGTAAATTTTATGAAGTAGTGAACATATGTTCACATGAACTCTTTTCTTTATAAAATCATCTCGAAAATCAATTCTTAAATTATTGGACGATACTTAAGAAACACCCTGTACATTCATTTCCTTCCTACGATGCTACGATAAAAAAATATCCCTCTAAATTATTTTTTTCTGCACGGAAACTCTCCAACATCCTTTCTAAAATGATCGATCGACGTATCGAATTATATCGATACATATTCATCGATAAACGGATAAATTTCTTCATCATGATATATTCCGCAGTATCGACACTCACAATCGTCGCGAATCTCTTCTCGCAAACGCGGCGCTTCGTCGGCTTGCGTCGCCACAATATTTTCTCTGCACGTGTAAACACATGCGTACGCAGGCAGGCACGTACATACGCACGCACGTTGTACGCATACGTTGTTTCGCACATATGTTTCTCGTACTCTCTTTTTTCCTTTCTCTCTTTTCCTCTCTGTATACAACGTGCATAAGAGGTTTCGCGTTCCTTGTCGAAAACCTGAATCTACAATAGATGTAATAAGCCTTTAAGCTGGGCCCACAATAGGTGTGGTAAACCTTTAGGGTTTGTGTCCATACTAGATTGTCGGCCGGACACAAAAGTTGTTAAAAATCACTGACTAACATTGTTTCTAATATTTTCTGGGACCTTTTATATCCTATCAATAAACTCGGACCGAGATCTAAGTTCTAGTTTACAATAGGTGCTTTAAGTCCCAGCTCTTAAGAAATTGACCAATCACAATCGAATTATAGAATAATCAATTGTGATTGATCAATTTCTTAAGGCTTAGAACTTAAAGCATCTATTGTAGACCAGAACTAAAGCGGGGTCTACAATGAAGATATGAGACGTAAGATTTAAGAAATCGACCAATTATAAATTGACTTTTCTTCTATAACTCGACTGTGATTAGTCAATTTCTTAAATTTTCATCGTAGATCTCACTTAACGTCATAAGCATTAGTTTTTAGCCTTCTATTCTTAATACTGAACTTTAATGTAATTTCTAGCAAAAAAAAACGTTCTCGGTGCCACCAAACGTCAGAATTCCCAAGATTTAAACGTTTACGATTACGATTCTCGGTAGAAACGCGGGAAACGCGTCTTTTGTCAATTATGTTACATTTTATCGCTCGGAGCAAAAGGCTGAAGGCTTACCACAGCTATTTGCGAATTTAGCCTTTTTCGCTCTAAATGTTAAATTTAAATGTGATTTCCAGCGAAAAGCGTTCCTTGCGTTCCACCGGACGTCGCAGTTTTCCAAATTTAAGCGTTATCACGACTCGGGGTGGCGAGAGTGGCTCCTTTTGCCGGAAGTTACATTTCATTGCTCAGAGCTAAAGGCTTATTACACATATTAATATCGGTCTACAATAGGTATTTTAAGCCTTAAGCCTTAAGAAATTGACCAATCACAGTCGAATGTGAAGAGAATAATTAATTGTGATTGGTCGATTTCTTAAGATACCTATTGTAGACCGACACTTAAGCGGAGTCTACAATAAGAATTTAAGCTCTGAGCCTTAAGAAGCTGACTAATTACAGTAGAATATGTGAAGAATAATCGACTGTGATTGGTACATTTTTTAAGGCTTAGAACTTAAATTCTTATTGTAGACCACGCTTTAGTAGTGGCTCCGGACTAAAACGCCCGCACACATACATACTGAACATGCGCACGTGTGGTAAGAAGTGTCACGCACGAACACGGGCGCGTCTCTCTCGATGCTATTATTATATATATATATATA
>NW_014558236.1:5113-6719 GCF_001313825.1 Dinoponera quadriceps
TATATATATATATATATATATATATATATAAATATAATCTAATATCTAATTGCGTAGGATTTGTCGCGCGGCACGCGTGCACGAGTATTCGCCTTCGCACGCATTTCAGTACATCAGGATTGGGCACACACGTATTAGAGTTGGGAGATACAGTATCGATACATAGGGAAATAGGGTTTTCCCCCGGAAAAAATAAGATTTTCTTCCACAAATTGCGGTGGGAAAACCCTATTTCTCTGGGAGAAATTCTTATTTCCCTATATATCAATAGTGTTTCGCCCAACTCTACGCGTATGCGACGATCGCGTTTGATTGAAACCACAAAATCAACACACACACACATACGCACGCACGTACATACACAAGCAGTTTCTCCCGCGCCCAGCGACCGTCAAACGCAACGTTAGATGCGTGCTCACGTAATTGTACTACGGCAATATTATAATCGTCATCGACATGTAATACTGGACGGAGCATCGGGCTACGAAATCGTATTGACAGACGTAGAAAGAAACAGGGCGATGTGCGGGTGGGAACAACTCATAGAGCAGCGGGGCCACAAGGCATTCACAATTCTATTATTTTAATTCATTTTTTTTACAACAGTAAGAATATAGGATACAAGGATGCAAGGAAAAGTTGAAACATAAAAAATGTTTGCAGAGTATATAACGTATATCGTATATCGCTCGTATATAGTAACGTCGAGGATGCTGCCAACTTTTAAGAATACGATACCGTTCCTCTTGTACTTAAACAAAATTTCACCAATGAACGGAGGGCAGAAAGAGAGATCTGTGCCTAAACATCTGACTCTCTCTTTTTAGGTCTTTCGATACGAAAGATCAAAGAAATCTTGCCGCAGTCTTGCTCCGTCCGATACTATATATATGTCGATGGTAATCGTGAGGTGGTGATAGCAATATAGCAGCAGCGGTGACAAGCCAATACAACGCACCATACTGACATTCGGTTGGTTTTTTTATCCTCGATAATAGTAACAATTCCTCTCGCTCTCGTTCTCCTTGTTCTCTTCCACGAACGGTTGCGTGTACGCGCACGCGCGGTCAGCAGATCAAAGGTTACAACTTACTCTTTTGTCCGATGAATTTCGTGCAACGCATCTCGCGCGTATTCAATACACCGAGAGAAGAAACATAAAAAAAAATAAGAATATTTATTCAGCTAATGACGTTACTTAGCTAATAACGTATTTATGTACACCGGTATACACACATTTTTACACTGAGAATTAACTTTTCTCAGATAAAAAATTATATATTTTCTTAAATCTGTAACTTCGTATAGAAGCAATTATTTGTTCTATTTAAATAAAATAATTTAGGAAGATTTAAAGAAATATATTGTTAGTACCCGCCGACTAAATATCTCTTATTTTGTAGATATTTTTTCTCGCAGTGTAGAAAAATGTATCTCCTGAGAATTACTGAGAAATAAATTCTCCTGTTAGACACAGGATGTATTGCGAAAATCATCTTTGAAGGAAAAATGTTGCAACGTTTAATTCGCCGATTTCCCTCTTACCGATCGTCATAATAAACTTTACTATGACATCGACAAAAACATTTATATATACATTATATAT